>NC_060178.1:77011284-77273784 GCF_021184085.1 Oncorhynchus gorbuscha | reverse complement strand
GTGCCATTTGGGATGCAACTTAAAACTACTGTAATCAGAATCTGAGATGAAGTCGTACAGCCTAGTCGTACACTGTGCCATGTTGGGGCATGGGAGGGGTGCGGTTCCTCTCAAAGAAAGACCAGACTGAGACCCACGGTGAAATCATAGGAGATAAACAAGCTGGTAAGTGTCTGGTGATTCTGGGAAAAGCTGCAGGCTCCCGAGTGGTGCAGTGGTCTAAAGCACTCCATCTCAGTGCTAGAGGCGTCACTACAGACCCTGGTTTGGTTCCAGGCTGTATCACAACCAGCTGTGATTGGGAGTCTCATAGGGTGGAGCACAATTGGCCTAGCGTCATCCAGGTTAGGGTTTTGCCGGGGTAGGCTGTCATTGTAAATAAGAATTTGTTGTTAATTGACTTCCCTAGCTAAATAAAGGTTAATAAAAACCAGATGTATGGTGTATCGCTGCAGAATGCTGTGGTAGCCATGCTGGTTAAGTGTGCCTTGAATTCTAAATAAATCACAGACAGTTTCACCAGCAAAGCATCATCCCTCCTCTATGCTTCTGGCGGTTGGAACCTAAAATCTCAAATTTGGACTCATCAGCCAAAAGGACAGATTTCCACCTGTCTAATGTCCATTGCTCAGTTTCTTGGCCCAAGCAAGACTCTTCTTCTTATTTGTGTCTTTTAGTAGGTTTTTTTGCAGCAATTTGACCATGAAGGCCTGATTCACTCAGTCTACTCTGAACAGTTGATGTTGACATGTGTCTGTTACTTGAACTCTGTGAAGCATTTATTTGGGCTGCAATCTGAGGTACAGTTAACTCTATTGAACTTATTCTCTGTAGCAGAGGTAACTCTGGGTCTTCCTTTCCTGTGGCGGTCCTCATGAGAGCCAGTTTCATCATAGCGCTTGATGGTTTTTGCAACTGCACTTGAAGAAACTTTGAAAGTTCTTGAAATGTTCAAGATTGACTGACCTTCATGTCTAACCCTCCTGCTGTGTTCCGGTCGAATTGGACCGATTTACAAGTTCTCTCTCTGAAAAATGTAGTTCATTTAATCTGAATGCCATAAGGTTCTATGACTTTGTCCACACAGGGCATCTGAACACACAAAATACATTTTGAGGATTTCCATAATATTTTTGGTGTTTTATTTAACTGTGGTGTTCCTGGTCAAAAATGACCGGTCATTAGAAATGAATGGGTGAGACTACAATTCGTGTATAAAATTTAGTGGAGGCACATGCCCATTCATCAGATGGACACACTCCCTCTCTGAGACCCCCACATGCATGTGTTACTCTTTTTTCAAATGTATTTTTACTGTTGTTTTATTTCTTTACTTACCTGCACACACACACACACACACACACACACGCACGCACGCACGCACGCACGCACGCACGCACGCACGCACACACACACACACACACACACACACACACACACACACACACACACACACCTCACTCCCCGTCTTGGCTTCCATGGCAACCCACATGGGAAACTTTCCCCAATAGAAACTTTTCCCCACAGGAACCACACCTGTTGGTATTCTCACAAACAGTCGCAACATTGTTTCAATAATGTATAGAACTTTTCTCACAATTAATTCTGTGGCAGCACAATGACCAAACGATATACTGTATGTGAGGCTCTTGATCATATCTTTGATCATAACACTGGTGAGGAGGAGAGAGTCCTTGTTAAACTTTGACACAAATTAGTCTGCAATAAATAGCACAATATGTTTCACCTGAGTATTTGTAATAATCAAAATAATCCATACAATATGTTATTTATTACTCAAAACCGATTTGTATGAGCTCAGGTCAATGAGTCCTACAGGCCGTAAATAGCAAATAGATGTTCAAAACGTGTAATGTTCACAAGAACTTAAGTTGATAAAAAGATCTAACACAACATTATATGATAATATATGTATTATTATGAATTTATAATCAGCTATAATGGAGCAGTCAATTTGGACCGGGAACACAGAATTAATTAACATGAAACGAACACAATAGGAGGGTTAAAGTAATCATGGACTGTCATTTCTCTTTGCTTATTTGAGCTGTTCTTGTCATAATATGGACTTGGTCTTTTAGCAAATAGGGCTATCTTCTGTGTACTACCCCTACCGTGTCACTACACAACTGATCAACGCTCAAACGCATTAAGAAGGAAAGAAATTCCACAATTTAACTTTAAACAAGACAAACCTGTTAAATGAAATGCATTCCAGGTGACTACCTCATGAAGCTGGTTGAGTGAATGCCAAGAGTGTGCAAAGCTGCCGTCAAGGCAAAGGGTGGCTACTTTGAAAAATCTCAAATATAAAATATATTTTGATTTGTTTAACACTTTTTTGGTTACTATATGGTTCCATATGTGTACTTTCATAGTTGTGATGCCTTCACTATTATTCTACAATGTAGAAAATAGTAAAAATAAAGAAAAACCCTTGAATGAGTAGGTGTGTCCAAACATTTGACTAGTACTGTATAATTTATATACTTTTTATAGAGATCAATCAAACAATCACAAATAGTTCATAAGTACATACATTTAAATTGATACTTCTAAAACAAAAACCTTCCATAGTCAGAAATGAATGTGGGAGTAATTGCAGTTATCTGAAATAGACATAAAGGTATTCTTGAGGATTTTCATTATTGTAACACCATGATACATGTAAAGTTTGAATACAGGAAGTAGGTACAGAAAATTATGATTTGGACAAAGGGTGTCTCCAGTATTTACACACAGCGGAGCTAATTTTACAGTCCCGAAACATTGAAAAAGGCATTCCCTTTACTTTGTTCCATATCATATAACGTTCTCTCCTTTGATTGAGGCTTTTTCCTTATGCTCTTCCGCCATAGAACGTGTTCTATCGATTACAGGTTCTACATCCTTCGTCTGTATCCCAGGGCTCTCTCAGATGTCTTTCTCTCCAACTTACTATAACTCCTATAAACCATGATCTACTCATCGTGTAGTATGAGGGTCTGTTTGATATCATAACTCCATTGCCATGCTAAACTACTGTAAGTATGACCTACTATATGAGCAGTGTACAGTAAGTATAAGCTACTCTTTCACCAAGCTTATCAATAAATAAGAACCGAACATGTTCTCAACATTAGAGATGGAGACAAGCCTTTGCTTTTATTAGTTAGCTCTGAGGACCTCACATCATTGATATAGGTGGCGTAGTACGGCCTTCCCACTGGGCACAAATTGGTTGAATCAACATTGTTTCAACATAATTTGTCAACGTATTGTGATGGAATCTACGTGGAAAATACATTGGATTTGAAAAAAGTAATACATTTTAACCACAGGATTATGTCATCATTGTACCAATGTTTTTTACATAGACAAGTGTTGTATAAACTATGTTGAATTTGTATATTTGAACGAACATCAGATCTTTACGGGAGTCCAGAGAGGACATAATGAATAAAACATATAATTCCCTTGTTATATCGAGATCACGACTTATTTATCTCATGATCACTACATAAGAAAAGTTGTTTTGTTCACATCACAAGATCATTTTCTCATGATCGCGACATGACAAAAGTTGTTTTGTCGAGATTATGAGATAATCAAAAGTACCACTCATCATCCATTCATTTGTTTAGATGTACAATAACCAAGGAACAACAATGCTAATTTAGCTAGTCTTGTGAGCTAGCTAGTTAGCTAAGTAGTCTTGTTAGCTAGCTAGCTTGTTATCTATGCTAGTTGTTAGCTTACATAATTGATATGCTGCCTTGTAGGCTAGTTAGCTGTCAAAGTGCTTTTTAGGAAGATGCAGATCTGATCCAGGGGGTGAGCTCTAATCATGGCAGGCTGATCAGATTCAGTAGCAGCCTCAGCGGCTGATGTAAGGATGCTGCCTTGTAGGATTGTTCATAGTTTAAGTTCCTTGCAGGCAGATTAGCTGTCAGCGCTTTATAGGCTGATGCATATAATCCAGAGTGGGTGAGCTCTATTGCTGGCAGGCTGTTCAGATTTAGTAGCAGCCATGCTGCCTTGTAAGCTGTTTCATATGGAAGGCTCCTTGCAGACAGCACTCAAGGCTTATCAGCATTTGACATCTGACTTATCAGCATCTGAGGCTTCTATTGAATCTGATCCACCTGCCAGGAATAGAGCTCACCCAGTCTTGATCATATGCATAACGCATTGACTGCTAATATATGAAACAGCCAAGGCAGAATCCTGATTTATCAGCCTCTGAGGCTGCTATTGAATCTGATTAAGCTCTTAGGCTGAAATGTAATCTGATCAGCCTGTCAGGAATGGAGATCACCTACTCTGTACAGTTAAATATTATCCAGAAAACATTAAGTGTCCCTTACAATTATACACATATCAGTTATGCAAGCTAACAACCCGCATAGATAACAAGCTAGCTATCTAGCTAACAAGATTACCTAGCTAACTAGCTAGTAGCTAGCCAGGTTGCTCATTCACAAGACTAGCCAAGTTAGCTGTGTTGTTGCTTGCATGCGATTGGCTGTGGCCTTGAGGGTGGCACACAGGCTGGGAGACAGTGCTACCTGTCAGGCATCATTCAGGGCTTAAATGCCCCACAAGGGCTTAGGTCCGCCATGAGCTCTTAGCTCAAGGTAAGGGACTGGCAAACATGTTCTTACTTATAAACCGATAATGAGCTCCAAACAAAAATGAAAGAACGATGTTAGCAACAAATGTACCAACCCTGAGTGTAGCAATCAATAAAAACGTATGCGCTGAAACCCCTTGGGCTCTGCCTCCTTAGCCATCTATCATCAATACGTCCACTCCTATTTATAAAGTTGATCTCATGATCGCGACAAAACAAAAATGTTTATATAGTGAGATAAATATGTTGTGATCTTGACATAACGAGGGATTTTTTTTTCTCTCTACGCTGCAGATATTCAACATTATATCCACTATCAGAAAAGAAATGATAAGCTTCCCAGAACCTCCTGCTAGAGAGTTGATCTAGCTACAGCTATTCATTTCATCTTCCATCCAGAATTTAACCCATCTTTGATATTTATCACTGACTACTGTCAATGTGCTATTTTGAGAATGACAACTGAGACATCTCTTAATAACAAAATATATTCACTAATGCTATTGAAATCATTCCAAAGTGTAGGTTTAAAATACCAAATGAAATATAACTAAGTCATATATCATCAGTTATACTATTTAGACCTACAGTGCTTTCGGAAGCTATCCAGACCCCTTTTGTTACGTTACAGCATTATTCTAAAATGAATGAAATATTTTTTTTCATTAATCTAAATACAATACCCCATAATGACAAAGCAAAAACAGATTTAAAGTAATTTTTGCAAATGTATTTAAAACAAAAAACTTAAATATCACATTCACATAAGTATTCAGACACTTTACTTAGTACTTTTTTGAAGCACCTTTGGCAGCGATTACAGCCTTGAGTCTTCTTGGGTATGACGCTACAAGCTTGGCACAACTGTATTTGGGGTGTTTCTCCCATTCTTTTCTGATGATCCACTTAAGCTCTTGTCAGGTTGGATAGGGAGCGTTGCTGCACAGCAATATTCAGGTCTCTCCAGGCATGTTCGATCGGGTTCAATTCCAGGCTCTGGCTGGGCCACTCAAGGACATTCAGAGATTTGTCCACTCCTGTGTTGCCATGGCTGTGTGCTTAGGGTCATTGTCCTGTTGGAAGGTGAACCTTCGCCCAGGTCTGAGGTGATGGGCGCTATGGAAAAGGTTTTCATCAAGGATCTCTCTGTATTTTGCTCCGTTCATTTTTCCTTCGATCTTGAATAGTCTCCCAGTCCCTGCTGCTGAAAAACATCCCCACAGCATGATGCTGCCACCACCATGCTTCATCGTAGGGATGGTATTGACCAGGTGATGAGCGGTGCCTGATTTCCTCCAGACGTGACGCTTGGCATTCAGGCCAAAGAGTTCAATCTTGGTTTCATCAGACCAGAGAATTTAGTTTCTCATGATCTGAGAGTCCTTTAGGTGCCTTTTGGAAAACTCCAAGAGGGCTGTCATGTGCCTTTTACTGAAGAGTGGCTTCCATCTGGCCACTCTACCATAAAGGCCTGATTGGTGGAGCGCTGCAGAGATGGTTATCCTTCTGGAAGGTTCTCCTATCTCCACAGAGGAACTCTGGAGCTCTGTCAGAGTGACCATCAGGTTCTTGGTCACCTCCCTGACCAAAGGCCTTCTCCCCCGATTACTCAGTTTGGCTGGGCAGCCAGCTCTCAGTGTTGGTGGTTCCAAACTTCTTCCATTTATGAATGATGGTGGCCACTTTGTTCTTGGGGACCTTCAATGTTTCAGAAATGTTTTGGTACCTTTCCCCAGATCTGTGCCTCGATGCGATCTTGTCTCGGAGCTCAACGGACAATTCCTTCGACCTCATGGCTTGGTTTTTGCTCTGACATGCACTGTCAACTGTGGGACCTTAAAGATGCCTTTCCAAATAATGTCCAAGCAATTGAATTTACCAGAGCTAGAAACATCAAATCAAATCATATCAACGTTTATTTGTCACGTGCGCCGAATACAACACCTTACAGTGAAATGCTTACTTACAGGCCCTAACCAATGGTGCAAAAAAGGGTATGTGTGTGTGTGTGTGTGTGTGTGTGTGTGTGTGTGTGTGTGTGTGTGTGTGTGTGTGTGTGTGTGTGTGTGTGTGTGTGTGTGTGTGTGTGTGTGTGTGTGTGTGTGTGTGTGTGTGTGTGTGTGTGTGTGTGTGTGTGTGTGTGTGTGTGTGTGTGTGCAGGTAAGTAAAGAAATAAAACAACAGTAAAAATACATTTGAAAAAAGAGTAGCAAGGCTATATACAGACACCTGTTAGTCAGGCTTATTGAGGTAGTATGTACATGTAGGTATCGTTAAAGTGACTATGCATATAAGATACACAGAGAGTAGCAGCAGCGTAAAAGAGGGGTTGGGGGGGCACACAATGCAAATAGTCCGGGTAACCATTTGGTTACCTATTCAGGAGTCTTATGGCATGGGGGTAAAAACTGTTGAGAAGCCTTTATGTCCTAGACTTGGCACTCCGGTACCGCTTGCCATGCGGTAGTAGAGAGAACAGTTTATGACTGGGGTGGCTGGGGTCTTTGATAAATTTTAGGGCCTTCCTCTGACACTGCCTGGTGTAGAGGTCCTGGATGGCAGGCAGCTTTGCCCCAGTGATGTACTGGGCCGTACGCACTACCCTTTGTAGTGCCTTGCGGTCGGAGGCCGAACAATTGCCATACGATGTTGCAGCTGTAGAACCTTTTGAGGATCTCAGGACCCATGCCAAATCTTTTTCGTTTCCTGAGGGGGAGTAGGCTTTGTCGGGCCCTCTTCACGACTGTCTTGGTGTGTTTGGACCAATCTAGTTTGTTGTTGATGTGGACATCAAGTAATTTGAAGCTCTCAACCAGCTCCACTACAGCCCCGTCGATGAGAATGTGGACGTGCTCGGTGCTCCGTTCCTGTAGTCCACAATCATCTCCTTAGACTTGGTTACGTTGAGGGATAGGTTGTTATTCAGTGATGATCATTGGGAACAGGATGCACCTGAGCTCAATTTCAAGTCTCATAGTAAAGGGTCTGAATACTTATGTAAATAAGGTATTTCTGTTGTTTATTTTTAATACATTTGCAAAAATGTCTTAAAAACCTGTTTTTGCTTTGTCATTACAGGGTATTGTATGTAGATTGATGAGGAAAATGTTTTATTTAATACATGTTAGAATAAGGCTGTAAACTTAATGAAATGTGGAACAAGTCAAGGGGTTTGAATACTTTCCGAATGCACCGTGTATAGCGTATACATAGTCATCAACAGCTATTGCTTCCATTTAACCCATGGTTCAACAAACAATAGACACTGCTTGTAGTGTAGGCCTACGGTTTCCAGCTTTGATTTCATATTTCATCTTCAAGTTAATCATTAATATGTTGGATTCACGTCTCCATCTCAACCAAAACCAAAGTTAAACAATAGGTCTAAATCAAATCAAATTTTATTTCAAATTTGAAGGGATTAGATGTAGTCCTAATCTTTAACTTATAGTAAAACTTAAATGAATAGCCCGGGCATTTATTGGCTTAAATCACTGAGTACAACAGGTGCTTATTGGAGACAGGCTTCTATTTGAGACAGGCATCTATTTCCTTAATGCACACAGCTTTTGAATTTGCACAGCTAATTATTTAATTCCAGCATTTACTTCCAGCATCAATTTCTTAATTTCCTACACGAATGTATTTTATTTTACACACTGCATCACGTTTCTTTTGTCTTAGTATACCTCCATTTTGACTATTTATTCTCCTCTTTGACTGTGCATTTTCGGCAGTTCTTACTTCTTACTGATTTCTGGGGGTCTGTTTTTGTGCTTACCAATCAGCTGTAAGCAGCCAATGGCTAGCAATTTCTTTCAGGGATAAAAATGGATGATTGCCAACATTACTGAATCGTTTATGTAACAAATCAAACATTAAATCTCGAAAACAATTCATGGTAATTCCTAGTAACCTCGTAAACAATGAATTTAGACCCAGCATTTATTTGAAACAGGCATTTATTTGCTGAAATGTGTGCACTTGCCCCGGCTACTAAAAGGCACAGGGTGCTATTTGAGACTGCATTTAATTGAAGTTTTACAGTAGAATTTTGGTTGTGATTGAGACTTGAATCCCATTAAACCACTTATTAATTTGTAGACAAACTGGATATTGTATTAAGTGTGGTTGTCAACACAATATCAACATTTGAAGGAGATGTAACTTCTGCTTGGATAGTTCCATCTGTGCCATTGACCTAGTCTGGCTTTAATTCCAGGTGTCTACTAATTAATAGTTGATATGTTGGATTCAACTGTCCATCTCAATCAATAATCAAAGTTAAAGAATAGGACTAAATCAAATCAAACTTTAAATGCACTTTAGATAAAGTTTGGTTTGATTTAGTCCTACTCTTTAACTTTGATTATTGGTTGAGATGGAGATGTTAATCCAATATATCAATTATTACTTTTTATACAAACTGGAATTAAAGCCACTTAGTGGCACTAAAGATACACTACATGACCAAAGGTCGAACATCTCATTCCAAAATAATGGGCATTAAAATAGAGTTGGCTCCATCTTTGCTGCTATAATAGCCTCGATATTTCCGGGAAGGCTTTCCCGTAGATGTTGGATCATTGCTGCGGGTACTTGCTTCCATTCAGACACACAAGCATATGTAAGGTCAAGCACTGATGTTGGACGATTAGGCCTGGCTCTCAGTCTGCATTCCAATTCATCCCAAATGTGTTCGATGGGGTTGAGGTCAGGGCTCTCTGAAGGCCAGTCAAGTTCTTCCCCACCAATCTCGACAAACCATTTCTGGTGAACCTCGCTTTGTGCACGGAGGCAATGTCATGCTGAAAGAGGAAAGGGCCTTCCCCAAACTGTTGCCACAAAGTTGGAAGCACAGAATCGTCTAGAATGTCATTGATGCTGTAGCATGACATTTTCCTTCACTGGAACTAAGGGATCTAGCCCGAACCATGAAAAACAGCCCCAGACCATTATGCCTCCTCCATCAAACTTAACAGTTTGCACTATGCATTGGGGCAGGTAGTGTTCTCCTGGCATCCGCCTAAACCCATATTCGTCCTTCGGACTGCCAGATGGTGAAGCATGATTAATTACTCCAGAGAACGTGTTTCCACTGCTCTAGAGTCCAGTGGCGGCTAGCTTGGCAGGATTTGCCTGTGCTTAGCTCCATTCCATTTCTTATTCATCCTGAAAAACTCCCCAGTCCTTAACGATTACAAGCATACCCATAACATGTTGCAGCCGCCACTATGCTTGAATATATGGAGAGGGGTACTCAGTAATGTGTTGTATTGGATTTGCCCCAAAAATAAGACTTTGTATTCAGGAAAAAAAGTGAATTGCTTTGCTACATTTATTTTGCAGTTTAACTTTAGTGCCTTGTTGCAAACATGATGCATGTTTTTGAATATTTTTACTCTGTACAGGCTTCCTTCTTTTCACTCTGTCAGTTAGGTTAGTATTGTGACGTAACTACAATGTTGGTGATCCATCCTCAGTTTTCCCCTATCACAGGCATTAAACTCTGTAACTATTTTAAAGTCAGCATTGCCTTCATGGTGAAATCCCTGAGCGGTTTCCTTCCTCTCCGGCAACTGGGTAAGGAAGGATGCCTGCATCTCTTTGTAGTGACCGGGTGTATTGATACTCCATCCAACGTCTAATGAATAACTTCACCATTCTCAAAGGAATATTCAATGTCTGCTTTAAAAAAAACTACACATCAACCAATAGGTGCCCTTCTTTGAGAAGCATTGGACAACCTCCCTGGTCTTTGTGGTTGAATCTGTGTTTAAAATTCCCTGCTTGAGTGACAGATCTTTAAGATAATTGTATGTGTAGGGTACAGATATGAGGTAGTCATTAAAAAATCATGTTAAACACTGTTATTGCACACAGAGTGAGTCGATGCAACTTAATACTGTGTGACTTGTTAAGTACATTTTTCCTCCTGAACTTATTTAGGCTTAGAATAACAAAGGGGTTGAGTACTCTATGTACTTTTAATGTAATCTCAACGGCACTCCAGCTTTCAACAAACTTCTGGCTGACTTTTTGAGTGGGTGAATAAAGGTTGAAATCTCCTTGAATGACGTCTCTACCAAATATTACCCAAATTTCTATGTTGAAATGACGTGGTGTGCCCAGTGGGATATCAACAATATGTATTATTTAAATCTACAGTCTAGGATTGGTACATCATTTCTTTTGTAACCCTTATGTTAACAGGGAAGGCATATTGAGATCTAGGTCTCGTGTAGAAATGTGCCCTATATATACAACATAAATATACACATTTTATATATATATATATATATATATATACAAAAACACAGTCACAGGAAGCACAAACAAAACATCACAAATCACCCAGATACATTCCTCCACAAATAAGTCCCCAATCAATACTTTAAATTGCCCAAAACGGCATCAGAAAATCAAGATGAAATGTATCTAGAGTTTTGTTCCAGCAATACGATGCATACAAACTAAAAGCCAATTTACCTTGGTGGTGGTGACCTTAAGAACCTCAAGAGTTACCCAATCCTGTGAATGGGTTAGGCAACTGAGGTGTCTATACTTTAACAGCACAGTTAGATTAGACGGAAGTGTATGAAGTAGGGCCTTGGTAAAAAAACAAATGGGAGTCACGTAGAGATCTACAGGTCTTTAGCGAAGTCCAGCCGACGTCTGATACAGGATGCAGTGACGAGTATCAAAACTGTCACCTGTAACAAAACGAAGAGCACTATGGTAGATTGCATCCAAGGTTGAATAGTAGTAGCAGCTGCACTTTGATAAATAATATCACCATAATCAAGAACAGATAAAAAGGTTGACTGAATAATCTGCTTCCTACTGCTTAGAAAAAGGCACAATCTGTTTCTGTTTCTGAATAAAAATGTCACTTTAAATCTTAAAGCTTCTTAACCAGCTCATTTATATGTTTTTTAAACGTCAAATCCATATCAATCCAAATACCTAAGTATTTATATACGGGAACATGTTTGATTGGAGAACCATATAATGAGTGAACGTAGTTCATCTGAAACATTCTTACATTCTTTGGAAACAACATATATTTCATTTTGCCTGTATTAAGCACAATTTTTAATCAGCAAGGGATTCCCACATAGCTATAAAATATGACTGTAGGTTTGACACAGCCAGATCATCATTCAGGGCAATAGCATGCATAATAGTATCAGCCACATATAGAGGAAGTTTACCATTTTTAACAGATTAATTAACCAATATTGTTTATTTACAGTTGAAGTCGGAAGTTTCCATACACCTTAGCCAAATACATTTAAACCCAGTTTTTCACAATTCTTGACATTTAATCATGGAATAAATCCCCTGTCTTAGGTCAGTTAGGAGCAGCACTTTATTTTAAGAATGTGAAATGTCAGAATAATAGTGGAGAGAATGATTTATTTCAGCTGTTATTTCTTTCATCACATTCCCAGTGGATCAGAAGTTTACATACACTCAATTCGTATTTGGTAGAATGTCCTTTAAATTGTTTAACTTGGGTCAAACGTTTTGGGTAGCCTTCCACAAGCTTCCCACAATAAGTTGGGTGAATTTTGTCCCATTCCTCCTGACAAAGCTGGTGTAACTGAATCAGGTTTGTAGGCCTCCTTGCTCGCACACACTTTTTCAGTTCTGCCCAAAAATGTTCTATAGGATTGAGGTCAGGGCTTTGTGATGGCCACTCCAATACCTTCACTTTGTTGTCCTTAAGCCATTTTGACACAACTTTGGAAGTATGCTTGTCCATTTGGAAGACCCATTTGCAACCAAGCTTGAACTTCTTGACTGATGTCTTGAGATGTTGCTTCAATATATCCACATCATTTTCCTCTCTCATGAAGCCATCTATTTGGTGAAGTGCACCAGTCCCTCTTGCAGCAAAGCACCCCCTCAACATGATGCTGCCACCCCATGCTTCACGGTTGTGATGGTGTTCTTTGGCTTGCAAGCCTCCCCCTTTTCCCTCCAAACAGAACAATGGGCATTATGGCCAAATAGTTTTATTTTTGTTTCATCAGACCAGAGGACAATATTTTTCCCCATGTGCAGGTGCAAACCATAGTCTGGCTTTTTTATGGTGGTTATGGAGCAGTGGCTTCTTCCTTGCTGAGCAGCCTTTCAGGTTATGCGACATAGGACTCTGTGGATACTGTGGATATAGATACTGTTGTACCTGTTTACTCCAGCATCTTCACAAGGTCCTTTGCTGTTGTTCTGGGATTGATTTGCACTTTACACACCAAAGTACGTTCATCTCTCGGAGACAGAACGCGTCTCCTTTCTGAGCAGTATGACGGCTGCGTGTTCCCATGGTGCTTATACTTGCGTACTGTTGTTTGTACAGATGAATGTGGTACCTTCAGGCATTTGGAAATTGCTCCCAAGGATGAACCAGACTTGTGGAGGTCTACAATTTTTTCTTTGGATTTTCCCATGATGTCAAGCAAAGAGGCACTGAGTTTGAAGGTGGGCCTTAAAATACATTCACAGGTACACCTCCAATTGACTCAGATGATGTCAATTTGACTTTCAGAAGCTTCTAAAGCCATGACATTATTTTCTGGAATTTTCCAAGCTGTTTAAAGTCATAGTCAACTTGTTTTATGTAAACTTCTGACCCACTAGAGTTGTGACTTAGGGAATTATAAGTGAAATAATCTGTCTGTAAACAATTGTTGGAAAAATGACTTGTGTCATGCACCAAGTAGATGTCCTGTCCGACTTGCCAGAACTAAAGTTTGTTAACAAGAAATTTGTGGAGTGGTTGAAAAACTAGTTTTAATGACTCCAACCTAAGTTTATGTAAACTTCCGACTTCAACTGTAAATAGTGAAGAGAATAGGTCCCAAAATATATCCCTGTGGTACACCTTTATCTACAAGAAATTCAGACTTAACCCATCAATTGTGATGGCCTGAGTTCTGTCACTAAGATAATCATGAAACCATGAACATGTGTCAGAGCTCAAGCCTATCGAGGACAACTTATTCAATAAAATAGCATTATTAATAGTATCAAAAGCTTTTGACATGTCCACACACAAAGCAGCACATTTAATTTTAGTCTCTGTCACGTTCTGACCATCGTTCGTATGTGTTTTCCTTGTTTTAGTGTTGGTCAGGATGTGAGCTTGGTGGGCATTCTATGTTGTGTGTATGGTTTGTCTATTTCTATGTTTGGCCTGATATGGTTCTCAATCAGAGGCAGGTGTTAGTCATTGTCTTTGATTGGGAACCATATTTAGGTAGCCTGTTTGGTGTTGGGTGTTGTGGGTGATTGTCCTTGTTCCTGTCTCTGTGTTTTGCACCAGATAGGGCTGTTTTGGGTTTTCACGTTTCTTGTTTTTGTTAGTTTGTTCATGTGAAGTGATTTATTAAAACATGAATCAAAACAACCACGCTGCGCTTTGGTCCGCCTCTCCGTCAATGGAAGAAATCCCTTACAGTCTCTAACGCATTGACAAGATAATTAACAGCTAAAGTGGTTGCTGTAATACTGCTATGCCCAGGCCTAAACTCTGATTGGTTAACATTCCAAATATATTTCTCAGTTAAAAAAATAGCAAAGTTGTACATTTACCAAGGTTTCAGGAATCTTAGCTAGACAAGGAGGCCTTGAAATGGGGCGATAATGATTAAGATCACTACTATCTCTGCCCTTATGGAGTGGCAGCACAAGAGCTGATTTACATACGTTTGGAATATTTCCTGATAATGATTGCGGACCGGGATCCAACTGGTCGGACCGGGATCCAACTGGTCGGACCGGGATCCAACTGGTCGGACCGGGATCCAACTGGTCGGCCCCTTTGGATTTTTTGTTGTCTATTGCTAGCAAAGCATCCAGGACTTATTGTTCTGTAAATAACCTTAAATAAAAGCTTTGACTATAACTTTCTGATCATTCAGCAAGTTTTCCCTTCCAGCATCCAGACCAGTATCATTGTGAGGCTTAGAAGTTCTTTCAAAGAGAGAGCCTGAAATAACATGGTGATCAAATTTTTTTCATTTTTCCCCATAATGAGGCCAGTGTCTGAATTAATTTGTTGTGGCAGAGAGGAGGAAGTAGAACCCTTCAGGGATTTTACAGTTTTACCAAATTTTGCCGGGTTCCCATTTTAATCTGACAGAGTGGTTACATAATAATCAGATTTAGCATTTCTGATTTGACTTACACAATGATTCCTCAGTTGCTTAAAAGTTTGCCTGTCCATGCCTAAGACCCAAGCATCATATCTTTTATGAATTACTTCTGATAGTTCCGGAGTGTACCAGGCATTTGATCAACCTTTAACCCTTCATTGTTAGAAGGGAGCATGATTATCCACAATAGTATTGAAGACATCTGCAAAAAGGCTCCAAGCTAAATCAATCAAGGTCACTAAAATAAAGATAGTGTAAAAATCCTGTTCATTGAAGTTAAAGTTCCTCTTCGTAATGACACAAATAATTGCAATAATCATATAGCTTATTAATACCTCATGAGTTTTCCTGTTTTTCAAAACACAGACTCTGGCTCTAATTCCCCATGTTCCAGTTGTATTCATCCTAAACTCATGGAGTTGTATTGCTTAAACATGACAGTAGGCAGTGAACAAACCGTCACAGTGGAATCCCTTGTTGCAGGAGATAGAACGGTTTGTCAGGCACACCATGGAACGGAACAGGCCTCAGTGTTGCCTCAGCGATGCTTCCTGTTTGTTTCTCAAGGTGAGAATTGTTTTTGTTCTCACAATTCTCACAACATCTCCTCCTCCTCCTCCTCCTCCTTCCTTCGCCTTGCAGCTCCGAGGGCTGACATACTAACATAGCTTCAGATTGCAGACTGAGGCAAGAACGGAGTTGTTTGTGTGTGCGCGGGTGGGTGCGTGCCTGCGTGTGTTCATGCACGCGCGTGTGCGTGTGCGTGTGTGTGTGTGTGTGTGTGTGTGTGTGTGTGTGTGTGTGTGTGTGTGTGTGTGTGTGTGTGTGTGTGTGTGTGTGTGTGTGTGTGTGTGTGTGTGTGTGTGTGTGTGTGTGTGTGTGTGTGTGTGTGTGTGTGTGTGTGTGTGTGTGTGTGTGTGTGTGTGTGTGTGTGTGTGTGTGTGTGTGCATATGTCTGGTGTGTGTGTGCATGTGTATTTGCTTAGAACAAAGAGAAGTCTTGGAGGATGTTTCAAACTCTACATCTGGTCCTTCCAGGGGTGAGAGCCTTGGTGACACGCCTCACACACGCACACATGAATGCACGGACGCAGGCACGCACACACAGATTTGTGTTGGTGATCTGAGGCTATACGAGGCAATGCGGCATTTTAACAGAGAAGGAGGATATGCACTCAGAACAAGTCCCTGCAGAATATTATTAAGTCCTAACAAGGGTCCATTTCCCTGGTCATTCTTTAACTGACTGATATTTCACAGCACTGTACACAAGCCGCTGTGTTTGCACTGGAATTGTGTCTCAGCGATTAGGTCTTCGCTGATCTGACAGAACTGGATGGGTGAAAGCAATACGTCAGAGGCCATTTAGAATGTAGTATTTCTCTCACCTTTCCAATCTTTTCTGAGTACGTGAGGTATCAACCATGCTGTTTTTATTTACCCTGGGTTTTAAGATCAGTACAAGGAAAGGAAATAAGGAGAGGAAGCCATGTTAGAATATTGAGATGAACCCAATGCAGCACCAAGCTACAGTAGTCCAGTTTGTGATGTATTCCTCATCCAGAAATCATTTGTTAAATTCTTTGCTAAAATAAGTTTAGCATGATAGATTGATTGGATTTATTAGACCATTTAAAATAAAATACATACAAAAGGGCACTCCAGCCAGTGACGGCTTCACTTACAATATAAATATAAAATCATTAAGGTAACACAATAAAGCAATTAAAAGCTTATTTCCATTGTGGTCATTTTGGAGATAAGTGCCCAAATGTCATAAAGCTTATAATCATAAGATATTTCTGTGTAATATGATCCATATGCTACTGTAACATGAATATACAAACCTAACCTTATGCCCACAGCACCTCAGAGTAACTTTTAATGATCCTAACTCTGGTTTTAATTCTTTGAGCTCATGCAGAGAAACAAAACTGCACCTCTTAGGGGTTTCACCACTAATACACAACAGCTGGTTTGATTCATTTGTGAATATTCTCAGTGTACTTGACCAAGTTTCGACATTTGAAGCAGTATTTATGTCACATTCTTTTTTTTAAACGCCCTGTAATAAGTAATGTGTTTCTTGAATAATATCAATTGTATTCAGCAACATTTTGTTTTATCGTTGTTGGCAAAAGCAAGATATAACAGGAACAAATTAATTACAGTGGAAATTCAGCGTTAATCGAGCCAAAGCTGTTACATTACAAGGTGTAAAGCAAACTGTATCCACCTTTCTCTCGTCAAACTTTGTTGTTCAAATTTTTCAGAAACTTGAGGCCCTGGTACTGAAATAAAACATGTGAACTAGAGAATCAAAGTTGACAGAAACTAAAAAATCACGCTAAATCATGAATCAATAACAAATACAGTGTAAAGGATGACTAATGGCCCAGCAGTCACAAACTAACAACCCACTACTCAGCAGCCCCTTCACTTCATGCCAGCACAAAATAAACAGACACATTTCTTTTCACGGACGCTAATAAATTTCCCTGAAAAACTCAAAGAACAGTCCATCTGCTTCAAATTATTTTTAATTTCAATTTCTGTCCCGTTCCCATTAGGTATTCCACTGAGATATTCGCCAAATTCTTTCATTTACCTCCTCCCATCTGCATCCAATTACATCTCTCCCTGAACAGGGCTGAACAGGGTCTCTGGTGAGCTCAGAGCCAAATACCCCGACTTGTACCTTAAGCAAACGTTGTGCTTGTTTTATTATCTGTGAGGGGCCCTGACTCATTGGCTGTGCTGTGTGTGTGTGCTGTATGATGGACTTGGAATGTCTCCCTCTCGCTCTGTCTCTCTGTCTCTCTGTCTCTCTGTCTCTCTGTCTCTCTGTCTCTCTGTCTCTCTGTCTCTCTCTGTCTCTCTCTCTCTCTCTCTCTCTCTCTCTCTCTCTCTCTCTCTCTCTCTCTCTCTCTCTCTCTCTCTCTCTCTACCCCCTCTCCGTACCCACCCCCCATCTCCCCAGCCTGGTCTATTAGCTGTTTAAATGGCCCAGCAGATGTTCGCAGGCCAACGGGGGAATCCAGGGCCGTCCTATATGACTGCTTGGCTGGCAAGGCCTATGGGACTATAACCAGGGATCAGAGGACAGCGATGTGTTTGGGTTAATTCATCACAAAATAATATTTGAGTAAACAATCCCCAGGGTGTCATCTGTGTTAGTTGGCTGAAAAATACCACTTATTTTCCCACAGACCAGACTAGACCAGATCTGGCATTGGCTGGTTTAGCCTGGCTGGTTCTGATTGTACAGATACGGGTGTTTTCAGTATTCGATACACGCATTACCTCTCTATATATATATTACCTCTCTATATTTACATTATATTACAAGAATTACAAGAATTACAAGAAATAGATCCACCTCTAAACAAATTGATTTTGGACTTTGCATTTGGATCTGTATTAAATCTGTGTTAGTTCAGTTGTTGCCTGATGCTCTGTGCTTGAGCTTAGCTTGTCAATGTAATCACCACATTCCAAAGGTGTGAATTGTGCCTTAGACCCTGAACATAAGTCAGTCTCACATTCACACAGCGTCTGTCTGTCTGTCTGTCTGTCTGTCTGTCTGTCTGTCTGTCTGTCTGTCTGTCTGTCTGTCTGTCTGTCTGTCTGTCTGTCTGTCTGTCTGTCTGTCTGTCTGTCTGTCTGTCTGTCTGTCTGTCTGTCTGTCTGTCTGTCTGTCTGTCTGTCTGTCTGTCTGTCTGTCTGTCTGCTTGTCTGTCTGTCTGTCTGTCTGTCTGTCTGTCTGTCTGTCTGTCTGTCTGTCTGTCTGTCTGTCTGTCTGTCTGTCTGTCTGTCTGTCTGTCTGTCTGTCTGTCTGTCTGTCTGTCTGTCTGTCTGTCTGTCTGTCTGTCTGTCTTATTTTATTTCATAATATACATGTTTTAAAATGGCCAAACTCTATTCACAACAGTATTCAGTTGGTAAGAGACAGACATTCAGTAAATACTAGGAATAGATTGTCCATGTGTTGTCCAGACAGAAAAGAGAAATAGGCTAAATAACATTTTGATTTAGAGCAATAAAGAAATGGAATAATTTAACTGAGCAAACTAGAAACCTTTCAATATATAAATTGAACAATACTTTAAAACCATTTAAATATAATAAATATAAATGTTATGTTGGACTATAGCAGATGAATAATCAATATCTTCTGACTGAGTATTTATTGGATCAATATGCTAGTGTGTAGTGTATTATGTATGTTTGTAACAGTGTGTTATATGTGAAAATGTGTTTGTATTATAAATTATATTTTGATGTTTCAGGACTCTTGGAAGATTATTCCAAATGGGGACTAAAAGAGAGCCAAATAAAAATCAAATCAAATCAAAATCTCTGTCTCTATCTCCATCTCTATCTCTCATATCTCTCTGACATGTGTCGTGACAGACGGGACAACAGGATCTGACTGCTAGCCAATGCCTCTCGGTGTGAAAACAACTTAGTCAAGTTCACAGACAGACAGTTGTAAAAGAGTTGACAGACAGTTGTAAAAGAGTTGACCGTGTGGATCAGATGTTTTATTTCTACGTTGATTGTGTGACTGTTGAGATTGAACACACTCTATAGGCAGAATGATTCCAGGGGGTAGAATGAACACACTCTATAGGCAGAATGATTCCTGGGGGTAGAATGAACACAGAAACTGATTTATAGCCGTTCCACTACCCAGAGCTGTTTGAGAGGACAAGCCTGACAAGTGCGGGGGGATTGAATTACATTTCCGGTAAAAGAGCAATAATTTACGTTTTCCCAAGCCAATTATTAATACCCACGCGGCCTCAGTGTAGTGCCAGTTATGTGCGTCTTAAAGGCTGAGCAGGACATGTTGTCATTGGCATTTTTCATATATCCTGCCCGGAGGAATGCAGCACTAAACAGAAAGCTGGAAACAGAGATGTGTGTGTGTGCCCCTTGTACGTGCACACATGCATATGTGTGTGCTATCAATAGCGCATAGTTTAGCTACACATGATTGTCATTTCCTGTGCCACCATAACTCCTGCAATGTGGGGACCACATATTATACCATAGACATGTCAAACACGACTCGGCTAACAATGCCATCAATGTCTCACCTGCTCTGTGAGTCAGCCCAGCTAAGCAGCCACATAGAAGCCAAGTTCAAACTCAGGATAAGAGACACGCCTCATGCAGAGTGATATATAGATGTCGTAGCCCTCTCGTTCTCTTTACCCTTTGCTCAACTGTCCAACAAGCTATGGCTCTTCTACTGGGAATGTACCGAGCTGCAAATATACAGAGACGAGGTCCCAAAATAAATGTGTCACATCGCACTTGACTTTTAATTAATACGTCTCTTTAAGTTTAATAAGGGCAGCTGATATATAAGCTGAGCGTGGGATCAGGGCTGTGATAGCTGTCAATGTACTACTGAAAGGTAGCCCGTAAAGGAGTCTTTGCTCTTTGGAGAATTTACTGGCCCGGGCAAGAGGGACGAGAGCGATATATATATATATATATAGAGAGAGAGAAAGAAAGGGAGAAAAAGAGAGAGAGAGAAAGAGAGAGAGAGAGGGGCGCAGGTGTTTTTAACCAGAGCCAGAACACATCAAACCCAGAGCTGGATCCACCAAGTCCATCATGCAGCATGCAGGGGCGTGTAGTAAAGCTGAGGGCTGAGTCTGGACCTGACAGGTTGATGGCCGAAGTGAAACTCAAGAAAGGCCAAGCTGGTTGCCTTTCAAGCTGAGTCCGTAAGACCTGACCTGTTAATTAATGAGAAATATATCTTGTCTGTTTCGAAGCATGAATCAACCACAAACACATATTTTTTTGCGGGGGTGGGGGTTTGTCTGTGTGTTATTGTGTCTGTGTCTTTAAGAGTGAGACACGGGGTGAGAGATATAGATAAAGAGAGAGCTAGAGAGAGAGAGAGAAACACAATGATGAAGTGAGAATACTTTACGTTCCCCATGCCAGGATCTCACGTTTCCTCTCTGTCCCCAGCCCTGCTATTGTTATGTCTAAACTGATCTAGATCCATTGTGATGTGAGGATCAGCAGGATGAAATAATTCATCAGACAGTCTGTATCCCAAATGGCACCCTATTCCCTGTATAGTGAACTACTTTTCACCAGGGTCCATAGTGCACTACATAGGGGAAAGGGTGCCATTTGGGACACAGTCAGACAGACCCTGGCGATGGGAGTTGATACTTAATCCAGCCCTGGCCCAACGCTCCGTCTGCCCCCCTCACTCCCTTGGCTGCTATAGGCCGGCTGGCGTGAGAACACACAGACCTTTATATCAAACGCTCGGTAGCCTATGGGTCTATTAAACTTAAACCATCCAGACAATTCTGGAAATCTAACAGACAGGAATAGTAGACAGAGCGTGAGAGAGGTGTTATCAGTTAATTCAGTGACATTTTAGTATTTGCAGGGGTGGAAAAAGTACTGAAATATCGTACCAAAGTAGAAGTACTGTTACTTTAAAGGGGCAGTGGCGTCAAAAAGTTGATTTCCTGTTTAAAAAAATGATATTCCCACACTATAAGATCGAAATAAAACTCTGAAATTGTGAAAATTCAGTGTAAGAACTTTTTGAAAATGAATACCTGGAATTTCAGGTGGGATGGGTTTTTTGGCCCACAGCATGACATCACAATCTGATCTGATTTTCTGACCAATGACCAGCCATCTTTTATGTGCATATGTATCCTCCTACTTTGAAAGGGTCCTATCTGCCATTCAGGGCTGTGTATGTACTGTCACTATATTTACATTTGTATCACCAAGCCCACATGATCAGACTGAGAATTTCAATGACAAAAGGAGTTTCAGGAAAGAAATTATAAAAAATATGTTATGAGTTATATTCTTGAAATAAACACACACAGTGATTTATCAGACACACAGTGATGATTTAAAAATACAATTAAAAAGACTGCATGGGGCTTTAATGAAACTGTACTCAAGTAGAAGTACAATTACTGGTGTGTAAAAAATACTAAAGTAAAATTAAAAAGTAGCTAATTAAAAAGTACTCAGAGTAAAAGCTATAGACTTAGCTTTAAAATATAAACACTGACCTTAAAAATTAGCACATTTTGCTAAGGTTACCTGAACGTTGTTATACATGACATTTTTCATGCATTAAATTGAGAAGGTAAGAAAGGAAATGAATGTACATTAATTGTATTTTATTTAACCTTTATTTAACTAGGCAAGTCAGTTAACAACAAATTCTTATTTTACAATGACGGCCTACTCCGGCCAAACCCTCCTCTAACCCAGACTGTATTGTGCACCACCCAATGGGACTGAAGATCACGGCTGGTTGTCATACAGCCCGGAATCAAACCAGGGTCTGTAGTGACACCTCTAGCGCTGAGATGCTGTGCATTAGACCACTGCACCACTCAGGAGCCTTAACATTATAAACTAAGTTAATTTATTTAAAGAGTTAAAATCAAAGTTCATTGGTCGCGTACACAGTGTTGCAGATGTTATCACTGGTGCATCGAAATGTTTATGTTTCTAGCTTACACAGTGAAGTAATATGAGTGGGTGTGTCCAAACTTTTGACTGGTACTATATATATACAGTGCATTTGGAAAGTATTCAGACCCCTTGACTTTTTCCACATTTTGTTACGTTACAGCCTTATTCTAAAATGGATTAAATAAACAAAATCCTCTGCAATATAAACACAATACCCCATAATGACAAAGCGAAAACAGCTTTTTAGAAATCTTTGCAAATGTATAAAAAAATATAAAAGTATAATAAGTATTCAGACCCTTTGCTATGAGCAATTGAGCTCAGCTGCATCCTCAGGTGCATCCTGTTTCCATTGATCATCCTTGAGATGTTTCTACATATTGATTGCAGTCTACCTGTGGTAAATTCAATTGATTGGACATGATTTGGAAAGGCACATATCTGTCTATTTTTAAGGTCCCACAGTTGACAGTACATCTCAGAGCAAAAACCAAGCCATGAGGTCGAAGGAATTGTCCGTAGATCTCTGAGGCAGGATCGTGTCTGGGGATCTGTACTTCAAAAGAATTCTGCAGCATTGAAGGTCCCCAAGAACACAATGACCTTCCATCATTCTTAAATGGAAGAACTTTGGAACCACCAAGACTCTTCCTAGAGCTGGATCGAGGCAAAGATGAACGGAGCAAAGTATAGAGAAATCCTTGATGAAAACCTGCTCCAGCTCACCCAGGACCTCAAAATGGGGCAAAGTTTCACCTTGCAACAGGACAACGACCCTAAGAACACAGCAAAGACAAGGCAGGAGTGGCCCAGCCAGAGCCTTGAACCCGATCAAACATCTCTGGAGAGACCTGAAAATAGCTGTGCAGCAACTCTCCCCATTCAAACTGACAGAGCTTGAGAGGATCTGCAGAGAAGAATGGGAGAAACTCCCCAAATACAGGTGGGCCAAGCTTGTAGCATCATACCCAAGGAGACTCGAGGCTGTAATTGCTGCCAAAGGTGCGTCAACAAAGTACTGAGTAAAGGGTCTGAACACTTATGTAAATGTCTTATTTTTGTTTTTATTTCCAATAAATTAGCAAACATTTCTACAAACCTGTTTTTGCTTTGTAACTATAGTTTATTGTGTGTAGATATATTTTTGAATAAGGCTGTAACCTAAAAAAATGTGGAAAAAGTCAATGGGTCTGAATACTGAATACTTTCCATTTCCATTTCCATTTAAGTCATTTAGCAGACGCTCTTATCCAGAGCGACTTACAAATTGGTGCATTCACCCTATGACATCCAGTGGAACAGTCACTTTACAATAGTGCATCTAAAACTTAAGGGCGGGGGGGTGAGAGGGATTGCTTATCCTATCCTAGGTATTCCTTAAAGAGGTGGGGTTTCAGGCGTCTCCGGAAGGTGGTGATTGACTCCGCTGTCCTGGCGTCGTGAGGGAGTTTGTTCCACCATTGGGGGGCCAGGGCAGCGAACAGTTTTGACTGGGCTGAGCGGGAGCTGTACTTCCTCAGTGGTAGGGAGGCGAGCAGGCCAGAGGTGGATGAACGCAGTGCCCTTGTTTGGGTGTAGGGCCTGATCAGAGCCTGGAGGTACTGAGGTGCCGTTCCCCTCACAGCTCCGTAGGCAAGCACCATGGTCTTGTAGCGGATGCGAGCTTCAACTGGAAGCCAGTGGAGAGAACGGAGGAGCGGGGTGACGTGAGAGAACTTGGGAAGGTTGAACACCAGACGGGCTGCGGCGTTCTGGATGAGTTGAAGGGGTTTAATGGCACAGGCAGGGAGCCCAGCCAACAGCGAGTTGCAGTAATCCAGACGGGAGATGACAAGTGCCTGGATTAGGACCTGCGCCGCTTTCTGTGTGAGGCAGGGTCGTACTCTGCGGATGTTGTAGAGCATGAACCTACAGGAACGGGCCACCGCCTTGATGTTGGTTGAGAACGACAGGGTGTTGTCCAGGATCACGCCAAGGTTCTTGGCGCTCTGGGAGGAGGACACAATGGAGTTGTCAACCGTGATGGCGAGATCATGGAATGGGCAGTCCTTCCCCGGGAGGAAGAGCAGCTCCGTCTTGCCGAGGTTCAGCTTGATGTGGTGATCCGTCATCCACACTGATATGTCTGCCAGACATGCAGAGATGCGATTCGCCACCTGGTCATCAGAAGGGGGAAAGGAGAAGATTAATTGTGTGTCGTCTGCATAGCAATGATAAGAGAGACCATGTGAGGTTATGACAGAGCCAAGTGACTTGGTGTATAGCGAGAATAGGAGAGGGCCAAGAACAGAGCCCTGGGGGACACCAGTGGTGAGAGCGCGTGGTGAGGAGACAGATTCTCGCCACGCCACCTGGTAGGAGCGACCTGTCAGGTAGGACGCAATCCAAGCGTGGGCCGCGCCGGAGATGCCCAACTCGGAGAGGGTGGAGAGGAGGATCTGATGGTTCACAGTATCGAAGGCAGCCGATAGATCTAGAAGGATGAGAGCAGAGGAGAGAGAGTTAGCTTTAGCAGTGCGGAGCGCCTCCGTGATACAGAGGAGAGCAGTCTCAGTTGAATGACTAGTCTTGAAACCTGACTGATTTGGATCAAGAAGGTCATTCAGAGAGAGATAGCGGGAGAGCTGGCCAAGGACGGCACGTTCAAGAGTTTTGGAGAGAAAAGAAAGAAGGGATACTGGTCTGTAATTGTTGACATCGGAGGGATCGAGTGTAGGTTTTTTCAGAAGGGGTGCAACTCTCGCTCTCTTGAAGACGGAAGGGACGTAGCCAGCATATCAGGGATGAGTTGATGAGCGAGGTGAGGTAAGGGAGAAGGTCTCCGGAAATGGTCTGGAGAAGAGAGGAGGGGATAGGGTCAAGCGGGCAGGTTGTTGGGCGGCCGGCCGTCACAAGACGCAAGATTTCATCTGGAGAGAGAGGGGAGAAAGAGGTCAGAGCACAGGGTAGGGCTGTGTGAGCAGAACCAGCGGTGTCGTTTGACTTAGCAAACGAGGATCGGATGTCGTCGACCTTCTTTTCAAAATGGTTGACGAAGTCATCTGCAGAGAGGGAGGAGGGGGGAGGGGGAGGAGGATTCAGGAGGGAGGAGAAGGTGGCAAAGAGCTTCCTAGGGTTAGAGGCAGATGCTTGGAATTTAGCGTGGTAGAAAGTGGCTTTAGCAGCAGAGACAGAGGAGGAAAATGTAGAGAGGAGGGAGTGAAAGGATGCCAGGTCCGCAGGGAGGCGAGTTTTCCTCCATTTCCGCTCGGCTGCCCGGAGCCCTGTTCTGTGAGCTCGCAATGAGTCATCGAGCCACGGAGCGGGAGGTGAGGACCGAGCCGGCCTGGAGGATAGGGGACATAGAGAGTCAAGGGATGCAGAGAGGGAGGAGAGGAGGGTTGAGGAGGCAGAATCAGGAGATAGGTGGGAGAAGGTTTGAGCGGAGGGAAGAGATGATAGGATGGAAGAGGAGAGAGTAGCGGGGGAGAGAGAGCGAAGGTTGGGATGGCGCGATACCATCCGAGTAGGGGCAGTGTGGGAGGTGTTGGATGAGAGCGAGAGGGAAAAGGATACAAGGTAGTGGTCGGAGACTTGGAGGGGAGTTGCAATGAGGTTAGTGAAAGAACAGCATCTAGTAAAGATGAGGTCGAGCGTATTGCCGGCCTTGTGAGTAGGGGGGGAAGGTGAGAGGGTGAGGTCAAAAGAGGAGAGGAGTGGAAAGAAGGAGGCAGAGAGGAATGAGTCAAAGGTAGACGTGGGGAGGTTAAAGTCGCCCAGAACTGTGAGAGGTGAACCGTCCTCAGGAAAGGAGCTTATCAAGGCATCAAGCTCATTGATGAACTCTCCGAGGGAACCTGGAGGGCGATAAATGATAAGGATGTTAAGCTTGAAAGGGCTAGTAACTGTGACAGCATGGAATTCAAAGGAGGCGATAGACAGATGGGTAAGGGGAGAAAGAGAGAATGACCACTTGGGAGAGATGAGGATCCCGGTGCCACCACCCCGCTGACCAGACGCTCTCGGTGTGTGCGAGAACACGTGGGCGGACGAAGAGAGAGCAGTAGGAGTAGCAGTGTTGTCTGTGGTGATCCATGTTTCCGTCAGTGCCAAGAAGTCGAGGGACTGGAGGGAGGCATAGGCTGAGATGAACTCTGCCTTGTTGACCGCAGATTGGCAGTTCCAGAGGCTACCGGAGACCTGGAACTCCACGTGGGTCGTGCGCTGGGACCACCAGAGTAGGGTGGCCGCGGCCACGCGGTGTGGAGCGTTTGTATGGTCTGTGCAGAGAGGAGAGAACAGGGATAAACAGACACATAGTTGACAGGCTACAGAAGAGGCTACGCTAATGCAAAGGAGATTGGAATGACAAGTGGACTACATGTCTCGAATGTTCAGAAAGTTAAGCTTACGTAGCAAGAATCTTATTGACTAAAATGATTAAAATGATACAGTACTGCTGAAGTAGGCCAGCTGGCAGTGGGTGCGTTGTTGACCCTACACTAATCAAGTCGTTCCGTTGAGTGTAATAGTTTCTGCAGTGTTGCTATTCGGGGGCTAGCTAGCAGTGTTGTTTACGTTACGTTGCGTTGCGTTAAAAGAACGACAATAGCTGGCTAGCGAACCTAGAAAATCGCTCTAGACTACACAATTATCTTTGATACAAAGATGGCTATGTAGCTAGCTATGTAGCTAGCTACGATCAAACAAATCAAACCGTTGTACTGTAATGAAATGAAGTGAAAATGTGATACTACCTGTGAATGCGACCGGGTTGTGAGTGAATTCGGTAGACGTTGGCTAGCTGTTGGCTAGCTGTTGGCTAGCTAGCAGAGTCTCCTATGTTAAGGACGACAAATAGCTGGCTAGCTAACCTCTGTAAATTAAGATAATCACTCTAAGACTACACACTCTAAACCTAAACAACACAATTATCTTGGATACGATGATACGAAGACAGCAAAGACAGCTATGTAGCTAGCTAACACTACACTGATCAAGTCGTTCAGTTGAGTGTAATAGTTTTCCCAGTGCAGCTAATCAGTGGACGTTAGCTAGCTGGCTAGTGAAGACCACTTTAGGACGGCGAAATACGATAATTACGCAATTATCTTTGATACAAAGACGGCTATGTAGCTAGCTGAGAAGAAATTGCTAAGATTAGACAAATCAAACCGTTGTGCTATAATGAAATATAATGAAAAAGTTATACTACCCGCGGGAGCGAAGTGCAGATGCGACCACTCGCTCCAACCGGCACTTAATATATATTTATAGTATGTATATACAGATGGTGTATATAGACAGTATTGACAGTATATGGATAGAACATGTATACAGCAGTAGTTATAAAAATGAGCCAAGACGAGAACACAGTATGTACAGTTGAAGTCGTAAGTTTACATACACATTAGCCAGATACATTTAAACTCAGTTTTTCACAATTCCTGACATTTAATCCTAGTAAAAATTCCCTGTCTTAGGTCAGTTAGGATCACCACATTATTTTAAGAATGTGAAATGTCAGAATAATAATAGAGAGAATGATTTCTTTCAGCTTTTATTTCTTTCATCCCATTCCCAGTGGGTCAGAAGTTTACATATACTCAATTAGTATTTGGTAGCATTGCCTTTAAATTGTTTAACTTGGGTCAAACATTTCGGGTAGCCTTCCACAAGCTTCCCACAATAAATTCCTCCTGACAGAGCTGGTGTAACTGAGTCAGGTTTTTAGGCCTCCTTGCTTGCACATGCTTTTTTTTACTATGGGATTGAGGTCAGGGCTTTGTGATGGCCACTCCAATACCTTGACTTTGTTGTCCTTAAGCCATTTTTCCACAACTTTGGAAGTATGCTTGGGGTCATTGTCCATTTGGAAGAACCAATTGCAACCAAGCTTTAACTTCCTGACTGATGTCTTGAGATGTTGCTTCAATATATCCACATCATTTTCTTCCCTCGTGATGCCATCTATTTTGTGAAGTGCACCAGTCCCTCCTGCAGCAAAGCACCCCCACAACATGATGCTGCCACCACCGTGCTTCACGGTTGGGATGGTATTCTTCGGCTTGCAAGCCTCTCCTTTTTTCCTCCAAACACAACAATGGTCATTATGGCCAAACAGTTCTTTCTATCTTTGTTTCATCAGACCAGAGGACATTTCTCCAAAAAGTATGAAATTTGTCCCCATGTGCAGTTGCAAACCGTAGTTTGTCATTTTATGGCAGTTTTAGAGCAATGGCTTCTTCCTTGCTGAGCGGCAATTCCAGGTTTTGCCATATAGGACTCATTTTACTGTGGATATAGATACTTTTGTACCTCTTTCCTCCAGCATCTTCACAAGGTCCTTTGCTGCTGTTCTGGGTTTGATTTGCACTTTTTTGCACCAAAGTACATTCATCTCTAGGAGAAAGAACACGTGTGACGGCTGCGTGGTCCCATGGTGTTTATACTTGCGTACTATTGTTTGTACAGATGAATGTGGTACCTTCAGGGATTTGGAAATTGCTCCCATGGATGAACCAGACTTGTGGAGGTCTACAATTTTTTGTCTGAGATTGGATTCTTTTGATTTTCCCATGATGTCAAGCAAAGAGGCACTGAGTTTGAAGGTAGGCTTTGAAATAAATCCACAGGTACACCTCCAATTGACTCAAATGATGTCAATTAGCCTTTCAGAAGCTTCTAAAGCCATGACATAATTTTCTGGAATTTTCCAAGCTGCTTAAAGGCACCGTCAACTTAGTGTATGTAACTTCTGACCCCCTGGAATTGTGATACAGTGATTTATAAGTGAAATAATCTGTCTGCAAACAATTGTCTGTCTGCACAAATCTGTCTGCACAAAGTTTATGTCCTAACCGACTTGCCAAAACTATAGTTTGTTAACATGAAATGTGTGGAGTGGTTGAAAACAAGTTTTAATGACTCCAACCTAAGTGTATGTAAACTTCCGACTTCAACTGTACATGTAAAGTGGGTAAAACAGTATGTAAACATTATTAAATTGACCAGTGTTGCCTGACTCTACATACATAGGGTAGCAGTCTCTAAGGTGCAGTGTAGAGTATCGGGTGATAGCCTGCTAGTGACAGTGTCTAAGGCTAGGTATGACTGTTTAACAGTCTGATGGCCTGGAGACAGAAGCTGTTTTTCAGGCTCTCGGTCCCAGCTTTCATCTACCTGTACTGTCTCTGCCTTCTAAATGGTGTCTGAGGTCTTTGATGATCTTCTTGGCCTTCCTGTGACACCAGTGCTATATATGTCCTGGGGGGGCAGGCAGTGTGCTCCTGGTGATGCATTGGGCTGATCGCACCACCATGTAGAGAGCCCTGCAGTTGCGGGCGGTGCAGTTGCCATACCAGGTGGTGATACAGCTTGACAGAATGCTCTCGATGGTCTGTAGAAGTTCGTATGGGTCGTAGGAGCCAAGTTGCAACAAGGCACATCTGTATGTAATAATAAAATGGATTTGTCAAAAATATCTATTAACGTTTGAAAATAAATTAAACATTCAAAGCAATTAAAATGTTTTGATTAAAAAAATAATAATAAAGTTGGCAGACTTCAATATACTTCAGACTCCAGAAATAAACATTTCAAAATATTTTACTTTCATTCACACCGGCTGTCACTCACTCACTCACTCACTCACTCACTCACTCACTCACTCACTCACTCACTCACTCACTCACTCACCCATTCACACTCTTCCTCTTTCCCTCCTTCACTAACTCCTGCCTAACTCACAATCACAAACCCTCTTTCACGCTCTCACCAGGGGTGGAAAGATAAACTAAAATATCCTACTCAAGTGCAGTGTACTATTACTTCAATGACATTTTACTCAAGTAGAAGTACAATTACTGACCAAGTACTCAGAAAAGCTACTCAATTATAGTAACAAGAGAATTTGTAATTAGTTACTTTTTTTGGTTGTTAGTCTTCAGATATTTCTAGGAGATCTCATGATAAGTAAAATAGTGATAGCACAACCTCTGACAACTCTCTGAAGGTTTTATACACCCATACCACAATTGGTCATTTGTAGAAATGTCATCATTCAGTGAGTCCATGTGTGACAGTTTATAAGTCTTGGAGAATAAGAGATGCTTACGGGCATCATCGTGCCCCACCAGGCCCACCAGGCAAGGCCCTGGCATAGAACAAAACATTGGACTTTGAGGTTGGTGATGGGGCTCAGCGGGACCGTGGGTAAAGCATGTCAGCATCATGCACGCTTGCACGCACACACTCACAGGGAAAGGTCAGTTGCACAACTGAATGCCTTCAACCGAAATGTGTCTTCCGCATTTAATCCAACCCCTCTGAACCAGAGAGGTGCAGGGGGCTGCCTTAATCGACGTCCGCGTCATCAGCGCCAGGGGCGCAGTTGTTGTTGGGGTTAACTGCCTTGCTCAAGGGCCGAACGGCAGATTTTTCCACCTTGCTTGCTCTGGGATTATAATCAGCAACCTTTTAATTACTAGCCGAACTGACCCACCACACCACTTTCGAGGAAAGCTTGTCAACATCAGTCCTCATTACATAGTTACAGGACTCATTGGCTAGTTTGAGGTTTGGTGTCAGAACCTCCTCACTGAATCTGAATCTGTCGCCCTCTGCCTCCAATGGTAAAATGTGTTGTGAAGAAGTTATGGGGGGAGGAGACACACAGTCAGGAACACGAACACACACACACACACGCACACAAACATACACACCCCAGGAACATCTTCAGCCGAGACAAATCTTTCAGGGGTGCTAACCCAGGGTCCCAGCATTCCTCCTTGGTTCACAGGCAACTTGTCAGCTCCTAGGGCCACTGCCAGATGACTGACTGTCAGAGTGTGTGTGTGTATGCACGTGTGTGTGTGAGAGTGTGTGCATGCATGTGCTCCCGGGTGCTGCAGGCGGATGCTTGAATGTCAGAGCCACTTCATGGGGATGGATGAGCCTTCACATGTCATCCTCTGCTTACGTTTCTTTTTGTCTTCCAGATCTGTCCATCATGGAGGTTGGTCAGAGGTTAGGGGTCAGAGGGTGTCAGGCTGACGGGAAATGCCTTGGCTGAGGAATGGGGAGGTACGGTTAGGGGCATTGGTAGCTCTAAACAATCAATCACACTCATAAATAAGATGGCAAAGCTTCAAATCAAACTAAAACAATAGACCCTCGTTGCTTGTTTATGGTTTCAATTCACACCCTTTGATAACACCTGCTCTAGCCAAATTCTATGTAGTGGTGTTGGTTATAGCTACCATAAAATTGCCATGAATGAAATATCAGTCCAAGAACAAGAACAAAACAAACAGATGAACTGTTTGCGAACTCCGAACACATTCTCCATGTAATGTAAGCAGAGACGAAAACACACCTTAACGTCTTCTTTTCCTGTTTTTATTTTTTGGTTAATTGGGATTCATTTTACCAGCTTCGAACCAGCATAGGTTGAACACACCGATCCCTTATCTAAAGTATCAGTCAAAATAGCACTTGGTAAGCACAAGTTGACATGGGAGTTGAGAGACACCAGGGGCGTACATGTCCCGGGGAGGGTCCGGTTACGGGGCTGCATGACTGGGGTGGCCATCCTGACAGGCCCACCTGCCCACCCCCAGTGTATGTGTGTGGGACACTACCCACCTTCCCGGGCCCCACCCCCTGCCCCCACCTGTCCCCCAAATGCACGGCCAGCTGGTCCTAAGGATGATTAACAACCAGTGTAAACTTACACAGCGGGATCACAAACACATTTGTGCATTCACTCACACGTAGAAATGTTACATGATGCTAAGAGGTATTAGAGAGAGAGAGAGATGAGAGCCGGGGGCCCGCCATGGGCCCACACAGCCGACACCGAGGCAGCAACGACATGCAGCAATAAACGCTAAGAGCCACGTTGTAGTTATCACTTTTCAAAAAGAGCCTCTATGTGTCAATGGGAGGTGGGTTTCTGGAAATCAATGAAGTGGATTTATTGTAGTACTGCTGCTACGAACGGTTCTGTATGGAGGAGATTATACCCCTCAAACCTGGATCCCATATCTTCAATGCTGTGTTCCTGTCCTCTCAACCCCACCCCGTCTCGCTCCCCTCACATAAAAAGAAAATGACATCATAAAGAGGAGACGCGGGATGGTATTAGAGGCCTCTGCCCTAATCCTCTGGAGGTTTTTGATACCTTTGATTTTTATTTTTCAAGGCCAGAGTCGTATTAATCTTTTGGTAGAGGGTTGTAAAAAGCTAGCTCTGGGAAGGCCTTTAAAAAGCTGCAACCCCACCACCTTTGTATAAGTTACAATGTCTTTGACTTGAAAGTTATCAATGTTACAAAGTGTATACTTACTTGGCCTACTCAGCGCACGCTGAGCACTGGAAGAGCTTGTTTACTGTGGTAAATAACCCCAGAGACAGTAATGTTACACCAATATGGAGTACAGCTTATCAGTTGATACAGGCTGTACAGACGTATGTGAATACCGTATGTTATAATGTTTAGCTTTGAGATGACCAGTTTAAGCGGTATTTAGTTTCACAGATAACAAAAAATCTCTCTAGCTATCTCTCTCTCTCTCTCTCGCTCTCGCTCTCGCTCTCTGTCTGTCTGTCTGTCTGTCTGTCTGTCTGTCTGTCTGTCTGTCTGTCTGTCTGTCTGTCTGTCTGTCTGTCTGTCTGTCTGTCTGTCTGTCTGTCTGTCTGTCTGTCTGTCTGTCTGTCTGTCTGTCTATCTGTCTGTCTGTCTGTCTGTCTGTCTGTCTGTCTGTCTGTCTGTCTGTCTGTCTGTCTGTCTGTCTGTCTGTCTGTCTGTCTGTCTGTCTGTCTGTCTGTCTGTCTGTCTGTCTGTCTGTCTGTCTGTCTGTCTGTCTGTCTGTCTGTCTGTCTTTAGAAGGCTGTATTTGTGTGCGTGCTTCAAGCTCACATGTATTTCAAAGTTACTTATTATATGCAAAGCTGAGGAAAAACACGACCTCATTCATAATGTATAGGAAACCTGCAATGAACAGCATACTGTTTACTGACCTATTTGTTAAAACCTTTCCAGAGGATATCCCTGTGGAACTATCATGAAGGACTACACCCTACACACAGGCCTCTAAGTCTTTTCCAGACTCAAATGAGAATGTATGTTTTTGAAGGCATGATACTGTATAAGTAATGAACTTATATTTTCCTTATACCAACAACAGACCCTGAAGATATTGAGTAACATTGCATTTCTGGGTTTCTGTGATAATATGGTAGCAATCATTAACCTCTCAGTTTAGAATCTGTCTGTCTAAGTTCACCTCTTAAACAAATGACACCGAGCTCAATGGTAAACAAAACTTCCATTGCAATGAGCAGATTGTCCTGAGCATTTTCATTATGAATGACTGCCCAACAATGCTAAACATTATAACATCTGTACAGCAATAGATGGCTTTTAAGGAGGCCAGCAGAAGCAAATCAAATCAAATGTTATTGGTCACATACACATGGTTGGCAGATGTTAATGCGAGTGTAGCGAAATGCTACAGCTTCTTACAGCATCCAACCAACCTAATGCAGCATAGCACATGGCTCAGAGCCCTTCTATATAAAGTAGTGGTTCCAGTTAGCACATTAATCCTTGCTAACGACTGGCAGGGAGCACTATGGGTAATGTATGGAGCCATGCCTCCAAATGACCAATAAAAAGAAACGGTTCACAAGGATTCAGAATGCGAATTATCACCATGGAATGTCTGTTAATAATTCAAAAACATAATTCTACATCTGAAGGAGGGAGAGGGTAATGGCTAAATGTAATGGCTAAACAGGAGTCGTTGGTTTGGCGCGAGAAGATTGACGTGAAAGTTAAGCTAGCCAGGGTTGTTAGTATTCTGGTTACAACTCTATAAGGTATAGACTTGGACATTTTCTTCCTAATCCTTCACTATAAAGCACTGCAGGGTATACCATAGCTCCAATTCATTCAGAATCCCATTCATATAAGTATTTTATGTGCCAGCGGTTTTCTAATTGCATTCATCACAGAAACCCCCACTTAAGTTCGCTTAGTATTTATTATCCGCTAACTGGGTCTACATTATTAAACCTTAATGATATGGAGCTCTGAAAATATGTTGCCCTTTATTTTCCCCACAGAGAATCAATGTACTACATTAGCAGTATAAATTAAGTCATATTTTACCAGTGTGTTGCCACCTTCGATATTCTCCCTCAGTGAGATGTATTCTCCCCCATTTCAGTGTGCTCTCGCTCTCTCTCTGTCTCTCTCTCTCTCTCTCACACAGGCCTCTTGGGAGAGGATGATATAGTTAATTCTAATGAAAGAGCTGGGGTGGGTAATGGTTTAAATTATACATTTGAGAGAGAGAGAGAGAGAGAGAGAGAGAGAGAGAGAGAGAGAGAGAGAGAGAGAGAGAGAGAGAGAGAGAGAGAGAGAGAGAGAGAGAGAGAGAGAGAGAGAGAGAGAGAGAGAGAGAGAGAGAGAGAGAGAGAGAGAGAGAGAGAGAGAGAGAGAGAGAGAGAGAGAGAGAGAGAGAGAGAGAGAGAGAGAGAGAGAGAGAGAGAGAGAGAGAGCATTTGGATAGACCAGTAGGTTCCATTTATGACATTATCTATGTAGGATAGCGATAAAATAGACAAAATATAGTCAAGTCCATCAGACTTTAAGATTAATTACATTAAGGAAGGCAATCCCACCTATTTATACAATAACTAAAGTGGTGGTTAATAATCAGGTTATATTAAAGTCAGTACAGCTTATAGCCTCGTATGGTTATTGAGGTATGGAATCAGGGGTGGAAATGAGCCAGAATCCCCTGGAACAGAGTTCATGTTCAAGATGATCGTAACACTAAAGACTTTGATAGGTTGGTGGCTGTGGGGCCTTTTACATTCTTTGTTTTGATTGGTTGTCCTCCCTGCTGAATCCATTGCATCACTATCTGCTGACCAGATCTCAAAATGGCCACCACCAAGTCACCTCAGTCTCTCAGGGCGAAGAGAAAATACTCTATAAGATCAACAGAGATTACCAATATCGTTACACTTCCTTTATTACACTTTGCTTCCCTGTGACATCAATTACATTAACAAGCTGAATGTTGGTGTGACGGGAGAGTTAGGGAGGGAACGATGGATCCCAGGGAAAGAAAGGAACGATGCAGACTGATGACAAACACGCTGAGAAAATACAAAATAAATCCCACATTTTAGTGAGGCAAATATTATGTGTCAGAGAGAAGAGAGGAGATGGTGAAATACTTTGTCTTCTAACTTCTTATGTTTTCCAGGATAAATCCTGGTTGATTCCTAATTGTGTGATTCTTCTTGTCTGCATCAACCTCAGGCCGACAGGTTATTTCAGCTTGTTATCGGGAAAACATTTACCCATTTGGAGTTATGAGAGTGCTAGCATGAGGGCCCCTGGAGAAACACAAACAGCAGTGAATCTTGTAGAGTTATGGTAAGGCCTCTCCTCATTAGATGGCCAATTGACTGAGGGAGAGAGAAGAGCCCAATCCCAGGATTTTATGGAATGTTAAGGAGACACAATCTGACGTTTACATCTCTAGCTTCTCCATGATTGCATGGTTGGAGAGAAAATGACTCCATAGATCTCAGATTTGAAGAGGAGTGAGAGCAACATAAATACACATTCCCTGCATTACATTGTATACACATTATAGCACATTCACAAATCAGAGGAAAAAATATAATAGGTTATGCATGTCCGTCAGGTTTAGCATTGGTTGATAAGTGGTTATTTGTTTTGGGATGTTAAGGTGACATGTTTTGCCTATTAAGGACAACCCTTCTCCCCATTACTCAGTGTGTACCAGAGTTCCATAACGACACCCAAACCAACAGGATGTAAACAAGAACAAATCGGCCAATTTAGTCTGCAGATTGTACCTATGGAGAGACAGGAGTACACACAGAAGCACACACACACACACACACACTCGCAAACACACACACACACACACACACACACACACACACACACACACACACACACACACACACACACACACACACACACACACACACACACACACACACACACACACACACACACACACACACACACACACACACACACACACACACACACACACACACACACACACACACACACACACACACACACACACACACACACACACACACACACACACACACACACACACACACACACACACACACACACACACACACACACACACCTGTGAAAACGAACATGTACCTATGTGAAAGAGAGGCTATGATAGAGAAGCAGGGGCTCATAAGGTCTTATCTGATGACATGGAGTCTGAGTTTGATAAAGAGAGGCTATGATAGAGAAGCAGGGGCACACAAGGTCTTATCTGATGACATGGAGTCTGAGTTTGATAAAGAGAGGCTATGATAGAGAAGCAGGGGCACACAAGGTCTTATCTGATGACATGGAGTCTGAGTTTGATAAAGAGAGGCTATGATAGAGAAGCAGGGGCACACAAGGTCTTATCTGATGACATGGAGTCTGAGTTTGATAAAGAGAGGCTATGATAGAGAAGCAGGGGCTCATAAGGTCTTATCTGATGACATGGAGTCTGAGTTTGATAAAGAGAGGCTATGATAGAGAAGCAGGGGCACACAAGGTCTTATCTGATGACATGGAGTCTGAGTTTGATAAAGAGAGGCTATGATAGAGAAGCAGGGGCTCATAAGGTCTTATCTGATGACATGGAGTCTGAGTTTGATAAAGAGAGGCTATGATAGAGAAGCAGGGGCACACAAGGTCTTATCTGATGACATGGAGTCTGAGTTTGATAAAGAGAGGCTATGATAGAGAAGCAGGGGCACACAAGGTCTTATCTGATGACATGGAGTCTGAGTTTGATAAAGAGAGGCTATGATAGAGAAGCAGGGGCACACAAGGTCTTATCTGATCACATGGAGTCTGAGTTTGATAAAGAGAGGCTATGATAGAGAAGCAGGGGCTCATAAGGTCTTATCTGATGACATGGAGTCTGAGTTTGATAAAGAGAGGCTATGATAGAGAAGCAGGGGCTCATAAGGTCTTATCTGATGACATGGAGTCTGAATTTGCTAAGCATATCAAGAATCTTGCAGAGGCATTTGCAGCCTCTAATACAGAGTACTTGCATCCAAATTGGCAAATCGAAACAACATCCCTGTCCTAGACAACTGGTCAAGAAATGAAAGGGTAAGTGATATTGAACAGAGAGCTCAAAACCAACATGAGGTAAACAAGGACAAATTGGCCAATTTAGTCTGCAGATTTTTACCTAAGCAGAGACAGGAGTACACAAAGGAGCACGCACTCATGCAAACACACGACAGGAGAGAAGACACTCCGACGCCTTAACAATGTCACAGAGGAACTTTCTCTTCCAAACTACCTGACCCAAATTGGCTGTGTAGCCTCGGCCCAATTAGATCTGAAATATGGTAACTGCATCAACCATTAAAGCAGTGTGGAAATGGTGCAGGGAGAACTCTTGAAGGTTAGGTTAGGGGGAGCACACTTCAGGAGTGATATGTGGAGTGTAGACTCTTGCTTACACAGCAGAAAACAGTGCCATGACGAGGGGACAGCAGAGGGAGGGAGGGAAGAGAGAAGGAGGGAAGGAGGAAGGGAGGGAGATGATAAATAAACACTCTTAGATAGATCTTCCTCTCCTTAGGACATATATTACAGAGACAAGCAGGAAGCAACAAGAGGGATCACTGTTATAGCCTGACTGTGTGTGACCACACTGCATTGCACTCATTCAAATCAACGCACCTCTGCTCAGTAAGTGGACCAATGGTAATGTTGATTAGAAAGGAAAAATAACCATTTTCAACAGGTTGTTTTTGTAAAAAATAAATAAATAAGGAATGTTTAATTAATTTCCATAGACAGGTGCTAACTCATTATGTACAGTGCAGGAAATGGCTTGATTGCTGATTCCTGTTTTATACCCTCATCATTAAAATACCTGGAAATCAAGCACATAGATATTTATATCTGTGCAAAAATATTTTTTTCCCCACAGCAGCCTCAATGAGCGATGGTGGAGCCATACAATATGTCCCTTATATTCGGAAGAAAATAGCCTTTTATTTTGAGTAGCGTAGCGGTCTAAGGCACTGCATCTCAGTGCTCGAGGTGTCACTACAGACCTTGGTTCGATCCCGGGCTGTATCACAACTAGCTGTGATTGGGAGTCCCATAGGGTGGCGCACAATTGGCCCAGCATCATCTGGGTTAGAGGAGGGTTTGGCCGGAGTAGGCCGTCATTGTAAAATAAGAATTTGTTTTTAACTGACTTGCCTAGTTAAATAAAGGTAAAAGAATATATATAAAATAATATATATAAAATAATAATAATAACTCAGCACAGCTCTGCAGGCAGGGAATAACATCCCAGCCCTGCATTCCTGTCCCTGTATGGCACCCAATTCACTCCATAGTTCACTACTTTTAACCAGAGCCCTATGGGCCCTATGGGCCCTGGTCAAAAGTAGTGCACTGTATAGGGAATAGGGTGTCATTTGAGACACACACCCTGTCTCTGTCCCTGTCTGTGTCTCTGGTCTACACCCTACACGGGCCTCTGAGCCTCTGACACTAAGGTAACTAATGGTCGGCGCGGTGCCTAAGGATTTTGATTTGATATCAGCATTCAAACCTGTCCGCCGTGAGATATGGCATCAATCACCCTCCGCTACGATTGATTCCCCTATTGCCCTTAAATGCAGCGTGTGGCAATGCAAGCCAAGAGCGCACCCCCCTGCTCCACCTGCTCACTCTGCCGCCCCCTTCCCGGTCAAGTAATGACAATCCTCTTTAAGGACTAATGGCCTCATGTGATCGCCCGCTTTTTGAAAAGTTACCAGGCCACTTCCAATAATAAATTCCCAGTCGATGACACATTGATAGATTCCCATTCTTCAGAAGGGAGCGCCGTATAGCCGCAATTTAATTGACAAGAAATGAATTCAGGAGGTGTCGAAGGGAAGGGAGGCAGGGGAGGAAGGGGAGGAAGGGGAGGCAGGGGAGGATGGGAGGAGAAGCGAGGGAAGAAAGAAATTCTGTGTGATCAGCAAGGTTTCAAACAATCATTGGCGAAGTGAAGTCCCCACCATATCTATAAGTCATCGTGTTTTATAGGCCATTACGATCTCCAGAGAAGGGCCGTGCCGAGACCGCAGCTTTTTGTCGAAATTAAAATGTCAGAGAGGAAGAAATAGAACAAAACAGGGAATCTGCCATTAATTACTCGGCCATAAAAATTCAATAATCAGGAGGCGATGGTGCTTTCGCTACAGCAGCAGCAGCTCTGTCCCTGATCGCTGCAAAATGGAATAGAATACATTCATCTCCACAAATTACATTCGCATCTAAAAGGGGATACAGGCTGTATACGTGAGGGGAAGGCTGGGCCCCATGGTGTTTACTGGATGCTTTGGGGAAACTGTGCTGTTGTGTACAGGTTGAAATCACTACAGAACAGGCAAACTCCACGCATCTCTCAACACTGGACTAAAGAATCCAATCATGAACATGTGTGTGATTTGGTTGAACTGATCAGAAATGCATAAAAATTCAATGCATAATTTATTCAATTATGACTACAGTATAGGGACCATGTGTTTTCAAGGTTGAAATTACAGTACAACAAACACCCAACTCTTTTGTAATTCTTAAGAGACTCAACCTCTTTGTTAGCTCTAAGAGTTCTATATAACACCATGAACCACAGCTGAGTTGGAGGCCAGTATCTCTCCTTGTTCTGGATGGTGAATATGTAGCAGACTTCAGGCTGAGATAATCACTGCTAATGATTTTCAGAATAATACCTGCCCTGAGGATGTGTCAATAGGAATCCGATAGTGTAAGTGTCGTTAATGTGAGACAAGTTCCAGTGTAATGTGACATTCATTGACTCCTCCATCAGACAGACCCAGGCAGGCAGAAAATTGCTGCTGATGTCTGTCTCTCTCACAGCCTTGCCTGGCCAAGGAATATATATTTTACCACACAATACAAAACAGAACAATACATTACAAATACGGACAAATAAGGTGTTAGTGCACATTACTCCTAGCTAGTTGTATGTGGGTAAAATGTACTTTTCTAGGACAACAGTTCAGCACGCATGCAAGCATGAGCAAACACACACTCCCCAAGATGGCCACCGTGTCACTGCTGTAGTTAATGGCAGCATGAAAAAGAGGAGGCATTTTTCAATTAAGTGCCAAATCAAAGCTAACATGATTAACCTGTTTTAATTAGCAGCCATGCTAATTCATCTCTACCGTGTTGTAATTACTGATTGTACCACCTAGACAGCTTCTCTACAACTAATCACCACTGTCTGGAGCTGGCTGAGGCAACCCTATGTAGGAGTTATATTCATTAATATGTGTTATATTAAGTTGCATAAGGAAAATGGTCTTTTGAGCTGGTATGTGATAGAATTTTAATCGTCTTCATATTATGAGGTAATATTATGGGTAGGATTTTTAGATCCTAATCTCTGGTATTACATTTCCCCACAAAGACATTAGAGGTTACACTTAAATGAGCTATTGGATTTTTCTTCATTGATTTTATGGTCCATTCTTCACTTAAAACAGCCTGTCTTCAATGCTAAATGTCATTGGCAGGGACTTCCTCTGAGCAAGCATTTTCTCTGGTCATTTCAGTTGATATAAGGTCGCCTAAGAAGAATGTCCGCAGCTTGAAAAATCCCTCTTATAATACATTCTGTCCATTGGCCTGATCATGCTGCTTCTATATTCAGAACCCATGCAGGTTCACAAAAAACGCTAACGCATTGAAAGAATATTGTTGACTACTTTTTAGACTCGTGATGTGTACTTCAAAGGGATAAAGGAAAGGTGACAGGGAAAGGACATTGTCAAAGTATTGGGACGTGGCAAGGGATGAAGGAAGGTGACGAGAAGAGGACATCATAAAAAAAGAATTGGGATACGGAAAGGACATTGTTGGAGTCTATTGGCCATCTCCTCACAGTTCACCGTTCACAGTTCACAGTTCACAGAGACAGGAACAGCCCAGCCCAGCCCAGCCCAGCCCAGCCCAGCCCAGCCCAGCCCAGCCCAGCCCAGCCCAGCTCAGCCCAGCCCAGGCAGGTCTGTAACCGGAGGGAAGAAAAATGATGGAGGGAGGGGCCGGAGGAGGAAGAGGAAAGGAGGACAGAGGAGGGGGAGTGGTTTTAATTTGAGGAATGCAGCGGCGCTATATTTCACCCTCTGCTGATGTCTTCCATTATCTTGGTAAACATCCCAGGTACTAATGTGATATATTGTGGAGCCGGCTGCGATGTTCCATCCTGCTCTCTGCCGGGTGATAGATGAATGACGGCCCGATGAAACCGGGACAGAGATTTATGGGCAGCCGGCACATAGAATACTGTATGTATGATTATCAGCCGCACCAAGCTGAAATAGCTGCTATTTCTGAGTGATAGGCTGCAGGGAGAGAGATATACTAAATTACTCCATTCCCCCTGAGAAGGTACTGTACAGGGGAGGGTCTCTTTCTAACTCTCTAGAGTCTCTCTCTTTCTATATTTCTCCCTTTCTTGCTTCCCATTTCCCCTCTCTCTCTGTCTATTCTCTCTCTCTTTCTCTCTCTCTCACCCATCAGTATCACAGTTAAAGTTTAACTTAAAGTTCACTACTAACTACAGGGGCTCATAGGTCTACTGGCTCTCCTTCCACCACTCTTATATTTAACAAATATTAATAATAATGTATTTCATCACTCCTGTGTCTTGTTTTTCATGTAACAGCAAAATCTCAAAGTGTCTACCGACACATAAAGTGACCATAACGTCTCCATCAGCAGCCATGCAGACACGAAGTCCAACTCTGTCTACACTCATCAGCATGTGAAACGCTTGTCCAGTTATTCTCCCAGCTTAAACACTGAGGTTTGTCTTTGGTACAGTACAGTAATTCTGCTGTATGTCTGATTTAGTTATAATACCCATTGGCATTTCTGAGCACTCTGAGCAGTCAGCGCCAAATTGATCGATGGTGTGTCCTCGTAAATCTCCAACCTGGTGGCATTTTATTGATCCTCACGGCACACTAGCTCGCTCTCTGCCTCTCTGCATATGTCACTTCCCCAGCCCACACACAGCCTAAGTACCAGGCATAGAGAGCCTATAGCATATTGTAATATGCACACTCTGCTATTGTTATCTGCATCAGTGAGTTAGTACTTTCCAGCCGCCGTGACTTGCATGGCACCCTGGAGAGGACTTGATTTTCTGTTCTGCCCCAATTTACGTATTTACATGTGGCTCATAAATAACTGTAATGCACCCAGGCAGATTGCTGGTTTGCGTTTCCCCAGGCCGCACTATTGGTGTTGTGACACCAAGCCTAGCCGTTACATCAATCTCCTTCATCAATTCTGCCTGAGGAAGTTTTGCCTTTCAGATCACAATGAATAAGATTATATGGACAGAGGGGACCTGATCCTAGATCAGCACTCCTACTCTAAGAAGCTTTTTGAACATGGTATTGTAGGAGAGAAGCGAGTCCTGCAGGAGGAGGCACTCACACAGAACAGCCAGCCAGCTTTGGAGACGTGACTCACCCAGCCTTCATGCGACCGTGGCACGTGTCCAAGCCGCTATGCCGTCCCTCCGGTCCGTCGGCAAGCGAGGTGGAACAAGGAGAGGACTTGTCGTCTCATAATTGTAATTTAATAAAGATATCACATGGGATCAGCGGGTTCCCTGACCTCCAAGGCCATCAGGCGGCTTGTTAATGCAATTGTTCTGGTCAGACGGCCCCGTCACAAATCACACTGGAAGTTAGGTGACAGGTAGCAGACCTCTCCGATACTTCCTGCAAGGTTTAGAGGAGGGAGGCAGAGGAGACTTGGAAGCAGGCCAGGAAATGGCTGCTGGATGAGCTGTTGTGTTGCTTAGCCAGGCGGAAAGACAGCAGAGTGAGAGACAGAGAGAGAGAGAGAGAGAGAGAGAGAAGCTATGGCTATGGTGGCTTTGTTAATGGGGTAGTGAGCGAGAGAGAAGTTAGGACTACTCCCTTATCTCCTAAGTTAAGAGATAAGGATGTAGGAGGTGAGTGGGGAAGCGATGAGGTAAGAGAAATAGGGGTCTTGGTCTCATTTTGCATGGAAAACCTGGAGGTCGTAAGTTGTAGGAAGATTGACATTGTTAGTTTGTAGATAAACCTGTACAGATCAGGTAGGCTACATGAGGACAACTGGGGGAATGATTTTCAGACATGTTGAATACAGAGAGGTTATTGTAGGAAGGCATATCTCTGGCATTTCTTCATGGCCTCCAATGGCAAGCACTTGGCATCCATCTAACTATTTATGTGGACATCTATAAGTACCTAGGTGTCTGGCTAGACTGTAAACTCTCCTTCCAGACTCATATCAAACATCTCCAATCTAAAATCAAATCTAGAGTCGGCTTTCTATTCCACAACAAAGCCTCCTTCACTCACGCCGCCAAACTTACCCTAGTAAAACTGACTATCCTACCGATCCTCGACTTTGGCGATGTCATCTACAAAATAGCTTCCAACACTCTACTCAGCAAACTGGATGCAGTTTATCACAGTGCCATCCGTTTTGTTACCAAAGCACCTTATACCACCCACCACTGCGACCTGTATGATCTGGCCCTCGCTACATATTCATCGCCAGACCCACTGGCTCCAGGTCATCTACAAGTCCATGCTAGGTAAAGCTCCGCCTTATCTCAGTTCACTGGACACGATGGCAACACCCACCCGTAGCACGCGCTCCAGCAGGTGTATCTCACTGATCATCCCTAAAGCCAACACCTCATTTGGCCGCCTTTCGTTCCAGTTCTCTGCTGCCTGGGACTGGAACGAATTGCAAAAATCGCTTTTATCTCCCTCACCAACTTCAAACATCTGCTATCTGAGCAGCTAACCGATCGCTGCAGCTGCACATAGTCTATCGGTAAATAGCCCACCCAATTTGACCTACCTCTTCCCCATACTGTTTATATTTATTTACTTTTCTGCTCTTTTGCACACCAATATCTCTACCTGCACATGACCATCTGATCATTTATCACTCCAGTGTTAATCTGCTAAATTGTAATTATTTGCCTACCTCCTCATGCCTTTTGCACACAATGTATATAGACCCTCTTTTTTTTCTTTTTTTTCTACTGTGTTATTGACTTGTTTACTGTTTACTCCATGTGTAACTCTGTGTTGTTGTCTGTTCACACTGCTATGCTTTATCTTGGCCAGGTCGCAGTTGCAAATGAGAACTTGTTCTCAACTAGCCTACCTGGTTAAATAAAGGTGAAAATATATATATATTTTTTTTTTGAGAGACGGTTAAAGAGAAGACTGGTTGACATCAAACATCACACTGACAGACCCAAATATGTTTATCAGGTGTTGCATGTTTGGGAGCCTCTCTCCAAAATGTAGGCCCTTGGGGATGAAACAATGCAGGGTGAGTTGGGAGGCAGACTCATGTCTGCACCTTTCCCCTCTGTTAGTGATATATGGGTGCTGTGTGACAGGAGGTGCTCCAGTAACACTGGTGTACATGCAAAAATACGTTTTACAAGCAGGGCTCTAATCAGCCTCCAGCCGGAGCACAATAAATATCTCTCACTCTCTCTGTCTGGGGCAGTGGGGGGGGCAGGGGGAGCAGAGAGAGGTGTGAATGAGAGAGAGAGAGAGAGAGAGAGAGAGAGAGAGAGAGAGAGAGAGAGAGAGAGAGAGAGAGAGAGAGAGAGAGAGAGAGAGAGAGAGAGAGAGAGAGAGAGTTAGAGTTGAAGGTCATAGCCAGGCAGAGTGAATATATAGCAGGGCACACTCTGGACCTTACCCTGAGTAGTGCCAGTGATGTCTGCGAGGCAAGGGGATTGTTGAGTGAGACAACGGACTGTCAAAAAATTATGAAAAGCGATAATTTATGCGGCCGTATAATCCTACTGAGTGTATAGAGGCAAATGTTTGCACACTGTCATCATGGCGCATGTTTTACGTCACAGTGAAGTACGTGTCTCCTTGTTCGGCTGCTCAGATACTTGGATTGCATGGCTAGTGTCAAATTCACAGAACGCTGTCATTACATCAACGTTTATAATCATCTGAGAATACCGGCTAGCTAGGAGTTTAGACATACTCCTGCTGTTGTGAATTATCCAAATGATTTGGAATGTTCTGGACCGTTGTGACTTGAATTTATCACTGGCGTTCATAGTTTCTTTTTTATACATTGAACAAAAATATAAATGCAACATGTAGTGTTGGTTCCATGTTTCATGAGCTGAAATGAAATGTTCCATACGCACAAAAAGCTTATTTCTCTCGAATGTTGTACACAAATTAGTTTACTTCTCTGTTAGTGAGCATTTCTCCATCAAATCAAATCAAATTGTATTTGTCACATACAGATGGTTAGCAGATGTTAATGCGAGTGTAGAGAAATGCTTGCGCTTCTAGTTCCGACAGACAGTGCAGCAATATCTAACAAGTAAATCTAACAATTCCCCAACAACTACCTAATACACAAATCTAAAGGGGTGAATGAGAATATGTACATGTAAGTATATGGATGAGCGATGGCCGAGCGGCATGGGCAAGGTGCAATATAATAAAATATAGTATATACATATTATATGAGTAATGTAAGATATGTAAACATTATTAAAGTGGCATTATTTAGAATGTGTTGTATAAAGTGACTAGTGATCCATGTATTAAAGTGGCCAGTGACAGGGTCTCAATGTAAGAGGCAGCCTCTCTGAGTTAGTGATTGCTGTTTAGCAGTTTGATGGCCTTGAAATACTTTAGAAGCTGTTTTTCAGTCTCTCGGTCCCAGCTTTGATGCACCAGTTCTGACCTCGCCTTCTGGATGGTATCAATGTGAACAGGCAGTGGCTCGGGTGGTTGATGTCCTTGATGATCTTTTTGGCCTTCCTGTGACATCGGGTGCTGTAGGTGTCATGGAGGGCAGGTAGTTTGCCCCTGGGAATATGTTGTGCAGACCGCACCACCCTCTGGCGAGCCTTGCGGTTGAGGGCGGTGCAGTTGCCGTACCAGGCTGTGATACAGCCCGACAAGATGCTCTTGATTGTGCATCTGTAAAAGTTTTCAGGGTTTTGGGTGACAAGCAACTACACAGTGAAACTATCGGTATCTTGTGTGTGGGTGATCTAAATGAATGTTCCTATGGTATTTCATGATAAATTAGTTATTTAAACCAATGATTCTGCAAGTGCAAGGTTTCTTTAACGATATAAATGCACAATGCAATGGTATGAACATTGGACAGCCTGTGATGACCGTTTTGAGTTTTGTAAAAAACTGTAATATCAGGCTCCTAACTCCTCCGCTGCGTTGACGGGAAATGCAGTTTATCAAGTGGAGGATGACACCAGCCAAAAAAGGTGATATATACAGGCCAGGAGAGAACTGTACTTCCCCAGGCAGCCAGATAACTATGATAGCACTGAGGCCTGTTTCTTTCCAGCCCTATTCCTTCTTTCAAAACCATTAAGGGAAACCTCAGAAGGAGGAGTTGGGGTTGATCAAATCAAATAATACTTTGAAGTGAGTGTTGAATCCCAGGATGACTTCTCAGAATTAGATAAAGGCACCTAGTTACAATAAAATAATGAAAAACTCAACCTGACTCTCTATCTTCTTGGGTATCTGGGTATTTTATTTCCTTTATAGAGGGATTTTGGGGTTTGTGTGTGTGTGTGTGCATGCGTGCCTGTGTGTGTGTGTGTGCATGCGTGCCTGTGCGTGTGTGTGTGTGTTTGAGTTCATGTATGTATGTGTGTGTGTGTGTGTGTGTGTGTGTGTGTGTGTGTGTGTGTGTGTGTGTGTGTGTGTGTGTGTGTGTGTGTGTGTGTGTGTGTGCGTGCGTGCGTGCGTGCGTGTGTGTGTGTGTGTGTGTGCGTGTGTGTGTGTGAGTTCATGTATGTGTGCGTGCGTGTGTATGAGTTCATGTGTGTGTGCGTGCGTGTGTTTGAGTTCATGTGTGTGTGCGTGCGTGAGTAAGACTAACCCAACGTGTATTTTGACCCCAGGCAAGCAGGGCTTGAGCAGCACATGACTAAAGTAGGTATGTTTTGTCCATACCAACAGGGACACACACACTGTGTTGTCTTCCATCTACAGGATGTAACACTGATAGTATTTGTATTCACATCACATTCCTATTAGCTATCATCATCTTTTGTGCTGCTTATGTACTGTAGTAGAAAAGGCATAATTTACAACAAAAAATAGTACATTTCCTGTTGAGCAACAGATATGCAGGCTTTTGTCCCTCCCAACCCTGCATTAAAGATGCACTATGCAAAAATCGCTCGCCATTTCCTTGTTGCTAAAATCCTAATAGTTCGCCTAATTTCAGTTTATGTGACAAAACAAGCAAGTATAGTGTAGAGAATCATTGTACCATCTAAATCGCTGTGAAATATCTTTTCCATAACCAAACATATTGTGTTTTCATCTGTTTGAAGGTGGTGTACAAAAAAAATGCTCGGGAAGCATAGAAAAGATTGGGAAGCATAGAAATAATGCACATAGAACAGCTTTTTAGACTTGCTTAAAATGAGAAATACAGATCTATAACATTTCTATGTGAATTTGGTCGGGTCGCCCAAAAAGTTATATATTGCAGCTTTAACATACTTGATTTGTCTTATCTTGAAGACGAGATGCATGATTGAATCAATTGTGTTAGGCCGGAGTTACATGAAACAACTTTCACCACAGATTATCCATTTTATTGACCAGAAACTTTAGTGGCCACTCTAACAATGAAAATAAATGTCTTTAAAAATGGAAGGCAGTCCGGAGGAGAACGTCAAAATTGTCTATGCAAAAAGATTCATGAAAAAAATGTATTTAAGGTTAGGGTTAGGCATAGGGTTAGCAGTGTAGTTAAGGTTAGGGTTAGCACTGACAACTGTGTTGTTGACATGACAACTGGGTCTAACCTAAACCTGTGGATTATAGGAAAAAGTTCCCATTATTATAGAATAAACAAGTGGAACATTAAAGGGCCACTGCAGTCGAAAACATGATTTTCCTATGTTTTATAATTCCACAAGATTATGATAATGCCCTTTTAGTGTAAGAACTGCTTGAGAAGACAGCCTGAAATGTCAGCCTGTATTGGTGCGATGGAGTTCCATACTGTACCTAAGGCAGTAAATTAGTTACAAGACCAATAAGAAAGAGTTCCAAACTCCTGAAATCAGGCCCAGCAGGCCAATGGATGCCAAGCCCACCTTCCGGGGCTATAATGAGGTTTGCATTAATTTCCTCAATTCAGTACTGCTCTTCAGCGAGCCCAAACCCACTGGAAATACTGTATGTTATACTTCATTCTCTCCTTCTGGAAACAGCAGTTATATTCATAAATGCATGCTCCCTTTCAGTATGTCACTCAGTATATCATACTATGATGACATACCTTACAATCACGCCCCAAGCCGGGTCAGAGGTTACCGAACTAAGAAGCCCATGGCAACTTGGCTATGCGCACTGATACACTGCCACTGCAGCCCGTCCATTGACCCCACAGTTCTAAGAGCAATACCTACCTTGAGAGCCTGACATGTCAGAACTCATACAAGGAACCACTAGACCAAAACAACAGAGCACCTGTTGTGACTTGGTAAAGCGCACATGCTAACTGCATATGGAAACCCAAGGCTCAAACCCACAGGAAACCTGCAGTAACCTAGAAACTGTGTACTCACACGATGCCACAGCAGCCCAAGGCTCAAACCCACAGGAAACCTGCAGTAACCTAGAAACTGTGTACTCACACAATGCCATAGCAGCCCAAGGCTCAAACCCACAGGAAACCTGCAGTAACCTAGAAACTGTGTACTCACACAATGCCATAGCAGCCCAAGGCTCAAACCCACAGGAAACCTGCAGTAACCTAGAAACTGTGTACTCACACAATGCCACAGCAGCCCAAGGCTCAAACCCACAGGAAACCTGCAGTAACCTAGAAACTGTGTACTCACACAATGCCACAGCACCCCAAGGCTCAAACCCACAGGAAACCTGCAGTAACCTGGAAACTGTGTACTCACACGATGTCACAGCAGCCCAAGGCTCAAACCCACAGGAAACCTGCAGTAACCTGGAAACTGTGTACTAACACGATGCCACAGCAGCCCAAGGATCAGGAAACCTGCAGTAACCTGGAAACGGTGTGCTCACACGATGCCACAGCAGCCCTAGGCTCAAACCCATAGGGAATTGCGGTAACCCTTTAAATGCACACTGATAATCCGAATAAATGCATAATGTGCGCGCTGCCTATCACCCACTCCTGGACCCAGCCATAAGAACGCTATGAGCCACACTGGGAGAACTAACATAAGCAAACGGAGGAGGTGAGAAAGGGAACAGCTCGAAAGCCAGGGACCTTTAAGACATAGGCATAACCTTGGGAGCAAAAGCTGCATTAGGACGTAACATCACATTTGAGTCACCTGGCGCAAACCCCAAACAGAAAGGGTGTGCTATATGTATAAAACCCTCTTATAGAGGGTACACATGCCGACTGTATAGTTGTAATCATGTTTGAGGGTAAACCCCAAGCCATCAACTTCACCCTTTCTGGGGCCAAACCCATAGATCCCCTATTTGCCAAACTCTCCTGTGCGCCCAACAGGCGGATGATTTCCAGGAACCAGGGTTGTCTGGGCCAACAGGGAGCCACCAGCATCAACAACAGACCCTCCTGACGAACCCTCTCCACGGTGACCTGAATCAGTTCCAAAGTAGATCTGCACCCACGTTGAGAGATCCAAGAAGATACGCCGGCCTGAGCAACAGGAAATACACACTGCTCCATACGAGCAGATAATAGGCCAGGTTTAGGACACAGACCTGCGTATGTCGTGATCACCCTGTGGGACACTACCCGGCCCATGAAAACCGCCTGCAAAATCCATCACAGGTCCCTCCAAGGAATCAACGCCCTTAGGCACAACAGGGATATCATGAGCAAACGATGGCAGTGACGAGATGCATCCAGACGCGTAGCAATCACCCAGCGCTGAAACAGATGCATCAACAGAAGTCCCAGAAGCACCACAGCTATCATAAAGGCCATCAGACCCAATAACCGCAGGCACAAGCAAAAAGGCACAGAGTGCCGCAGCTGAAACCGTGCCAGACAGAGTGCTCCTCTGTTGGGACAAAAACGAAGATCTCCAGAACGAGATCCAGAAACTGATTGCACTAAGCTTGAGTCAACATATTCACTATGAACCCCAGAAGCTGAATATGGGAAACCAGCGTTACAGTGTGGAGCTCCATCTCTTCCCTCAACTCCGCTATTACCAGTCTATCATCCAGATAGGCCAATACTCTGATCCCCTGGCACCGCACTGCTGCCAAAGCTGCCTCCACCACCAAGGAAAAGGTGCAGAGTGATGGTGAGAGCCCGAAAGGCAGGACCAGAAACTTGTCGGTCATTCCCTCAAAATTAAACCTCAGAAAATTTCTGTGGGGAGGATGTATAGGTCACATGAAAATATGCAGCCTTCATATCTATGGGCGTGAGCCAATCGCTGGGACGAACCGACTGCAATAGCCGTGTGAGCATTTTGAACTTGTAAACCTTGAGGTGCTTGTTTAAAATACGTTCAGGATGGGGAGCAATGTTCCATCGCTCTTATGAACTAAGAAGTACAGGCAGTACCAACAGCTCTGTACTTCTGACACAGGGACCACCCGAAACAGCCTGCTTTTGAAGGAGAGAGGAAATATCCTCTCTCAAGACAGGCTCTAGGAAGTCGGGGACCATTGACGTAATGACGCCACAAAAGGGAGGAGGACGCACAGCGAACTGCAGACCGTACCCCTAGGTGCCGTCCTCATCACCCATGGTGAAACTGCCCATGCCCACCACTGGAACGAAGCACACTGCCAGTCTCCTGTACATTATCTCATGAAGGGGCAGAGCGCCACCCTGAGGACTGGGATTATTTGGGTTTTCTGTCATGCTTGTTTCAATATCCACCACTCTTGACAACCGTGTGTCTGAAGGTGGGGAAATAAATTGTGTTTAATATGCCCACACCGGGATGATACTGTACTCTCAATACCCCTGAACATTGAGGAATCTTGGGTAGAAACAATGTTCTTTTGTTGTACCGCTGTTCTGATTCCCGGCCCACACCAGTATCTTGCTCCCATTGACCAAGCCACTTGGGAGCACTGTTGCCACAGTAAATGCTTGGGGAGGAGGGCCCACATCCCCTCCCCTGGCCTCCAGCTAGGGTCGCGAGGTCTGCTTCTTCCCCCGCACCCGCAAAGGATTTTTTCATGGGAAAAGGACCCGTAAAGCTGCTTCCTGTTTTTGTTTCTCCTTGAAACGGGCATATAAGGACTCCATAGCTGAGCCAAACAATCTTGTTTGTGAAACTGGCTCATCCAAATACATCTGCCTGTCCCTCTCAGGAATCTGTGACAGCGTAATCCAGAGGTGGCGCTGAGCCACCACTGTCACCCCTATACTTACCCCCACAGCCAGGATACTGCAGCGGAACAGACGCAGCACGAAATCAGCCGTAGCACGGATTTCGTTGAGATGATCTGAAACTGACGCATCACCGCTACAAGGACAGGAGGGGAATACCTTCCCCCAAACCTGGAGGAACTCCTCTGCGGGGGAGACGACGGCCAATCCACCCCCAGGTGCTCTCTATCGCCATGCGACACAGCTCCATCAAAGGCGCATTAACCACCAATGGTCCACTCCACCCCGCCGAATCCAAAGCAGGGGCTTTGAAAACCCTCCAGATCCAACCAGGGATAGTACATCATCCCCGGATTCCGGATTCTGAACACTGACAGAGAAACCGTAATGAGCCTCACTCGGCTGGGATGACACCCCTATTAACACCAACCAGTGCTGCTGCTCTCTCCCAGCCTCAGACAACCCCATTCCCGAGGTCGCTTCACTGGAAGACCCTTCTCCAGCAGCCCCAATATTTCTCTCAAAGTCAGCCCAACGCCCAATAGAAGTTGAACCCAGCTGGAGACAATGGTCACACAAACTGATCCGAGCCAAAGCCTTCTGAATGTGTTTCCACCCCAAGCAAACAGGACATCACTCATGAGTATCTTCAATTTTCATTGTGAAACCACATGCCATAGGGCACAATCGGATGTTCAAGCCTGGCCTCTAGCCTTTTTGAACTTACTCTTACCACTGTCCATCTTACTCAAGTAAGGAAGCACTGGCTACACAAACAGAGCAGAAAGTAGTCCATTTTTAGAAAACACAGATCCTACCCAAGAAAGGAAGCATTGGCTACACAAGCACAACTGAAAGTAGTTAGCTTTTAGTAAACACAAAAACCGATGCCATGATCCAAAACATCTAGGGGGACGGGTACGCTCTCCCCACTAACAGACATCTAAGTCGAAGCTGAATCCAGTAGTCTTGGTGTGCTTGAAAAGTTTGTAAATTGCGTGACACGTTCTTCCTTCAGGCGAGCTGAATTTAATGTAAGCCCCGGTATTAAAGGAGGTTCTTCCGAGGGTGGGCTCGACATCCATTGGCCCAGTTGCGTGTGATTTCAGTTTTCCTTAGGTGAATATGATTGGTCGTTGACTCCCCATCGTATGTTCTACCGAGTGACCGACTGAAAGGGAACATTCCCTGGGTTAGCATTCTAGACGGGAGATTCTCTGTTTTTAAACCAAGTGGAGAACACACACAAACTATTAATCGTCTTCACACTCTCTCTTTCATTTTTGTGGAGTATTGATGAAACACCCACAGAGCAAAAAAAACTGCTGGGAGTGTGTAACTAGCTTTTCTCTATGTGTCTATGAAACCAAGAGATTTGCTCCTTTTTCCTGAAGAGGATTAGGTTGGCATCTGGACACACACACACACACACACACACACACACACACACACACACACACACACACACACACACACACACACACACACACACACACACACACACACACACACACACACACACACACACACACACACACACACACACACACACACACACACAGAGTGCAAGTCAGAGTGAGATATAAAGAGAGAGGGATAGAGAAAGAGGGAAGGAAAAAGAGAGAGCAAGAAAGCGGGATAGAAAGAGAGGTAGTATAGAGCTGTGTTCTGGTAGTCAATATGAGAGTGATGGTGATGTCTTTGGTAGCACTCTGTCTTATTTACAGGACATTTGTTGCTCTTGACATTTATCATGGCTGCGAGGGCCGTGAACTTCATGCAAACGCCACTGAAGCATTCACTACCAAAGGCCCCAAATGTCCCCGGGCCCCCAGCCTCTCTCATCCTGCTGCCTGCCGCCAAGGCATCATCACAAGTCTTTTCACGCTAACATAAATCACTGGATTGGACTGACTGACTGCCACTGGAATATTAGGAGAGAGAGAGAGATTACCCTGGGGTTAAGGCCAACCAATCCAGACCTCCTTGTTAATTGTTGGATGCGTTTGAAACAAATATCACTAACCATTATGAAGGCAGCATATGGTCAGGGTAAATGCTCTTTATAGTTCAGGGGGACCTAAATAATGTGACCAAAATATGGCCACAGGGTACGCCAGCCCTGCTGATGGATACAACTCAATGACAAGGGATGACATTTTCCTCTCACTAAGACACACAATATGTGAGCAAACTAACCGTTATTAACTACACCTTGGTCTGGTGTGTTTGGGCATGTGTATGTGTTTGCGTCAAATCAAATCAAATTGTATTCATCACATACACAGTTTATAACAGGTATAAAAGGTGTAGTGAAATGCTTATGTGCTAGCTCCCTCAATGTTGCAGTACAATAATCAATATCCCCCTCCGCTCCCCTGTAACTATTCCCCAGGTCATTGCTGCAAATGAGAATGTGTTCTCAGTCAACTTACCTGGTAAAATAACGGATAAATGAAAAAAAAATAATATCAATAATAGTTAGTATGTGTGTATGTGTGTATGTGTCTTTGTATCTGTATGTGTGTGCCTGAGTCCAGCCAATCTCCAATCATAGTGTTTGCTGTAATGGACACTGGTAGAGTAATTGCCTCTGAACATGTGTGTAATCTATCAATGGCAGTAGTATGTCTGGTGATATGGTTGGTTATTCAGTGGGGTTTTAATACCAGATGTTTGTAGGGAAAACATTATCACTACTTACCTTTGACTATCTTTTAACGTGTTGATGAGCTGATGAAAATATATTTTCCTTGTTGGAGCTAATCAGCAACATATCAAATGGAACCCCAAAAGAACTGTGCTTACTGAAAGCCAAGTCCCTATAGCTGAGAACAGACAAGATCTTTTCATTGACGGGCACTCAGTTCTATGAAAGGTATTTTTTCTCTTATCCAGCACAATCAGTCAATGTCTCCTAAAATGACTCTTAAGATAAATCTCTCTAGTCTTTACAAAGATTTGATTAACAGGTATGTGAGCCAGGTGGTCTTAGTGAAGGGGTAAGGATAGGGTAAATGTCAAGGTTAGGGTTAGTGATTAACTGTATTTGTGGTTAGATAATGATAAAAAGCCTTGGATTAGAACACTATAGGGTCAACTGCCAGGAAAGCTGTAAGAGTCTAGGGATGCAACCCAAATGGGACCCTATTCCCTATATAGTGCCCAATATTTGACCAGAAAAATAAAAAGTATTGCACTACATAGGGAATGGCTTGCTTTTTGGGACTCGTAACGGAACATTACGTAATAGTTACAGGCACAGTAGCACAGGTTTGAGTGTGGGGTGATACATGCATATGCAGCAGCCCAATTATAAATCATCACCCTCTCAGTGATTTATGACTATTTATCGCTGATAATTTACAGAAGTGGTTTCAGATGCTTTTTACTTCGCTGAGAGGCAGTAAATTACAAACGAATACGAAAGGAAAAAAACAATACGGCTGTATTTTTGGTCCTTGACTGGCTGCAATGCAGTAAGCAATCTGGAGGATGAATTAGATAGCTGCTGAAGGATCATCGATTTAGATACTTGATGGTCCTGGTAGCACAACGCCGCTTCTTTAGAAACATGCAGAATGTACCAGACACAGAATACCACAGAGGTAGAAACACAGAAAGTACCAGACAAGGAACGCCACAGAGGTAGGAACATACAGAAAGTACCAGACACAGAATGCCACAGAGGTAGAAACATACCAATAAAATATTTCCAACAAAAATCAAATAAAATATATAGAGCCATTCTTGGAGGAACATAACAGTTAAATGTGTTTGTTTATATTTTCTTTTTAACAACTTCTGTCAGCCTTAGAGCATACGTTAGGGTGCTTATAGACAAAAGACAGGTTTATCATTTAACAAAGACAGCTTTACAGAAGTAAATTCATTTAGGTAGTGCTATAATGTTTTCTAGCCGCTGTAGTTGCCTTGGGCATGCTGTTAGGGAGGTTGCGATATTTTCTGCTAAACAATTTGTGACAGTTGACTTTAGTGAGAGTTCTGTACAAAATAAAATCATACAAGATTTGATTACATGAAATCATAATAGGTGTGTGCGTGTGTGTCTGTGTGAGCGTGTGCGTGCGTGGATTCATGCGAATGTGTGTGTGCCGGGTACGCGTGTGCTATTTCTTACTCTGCTTGTCGTTGACAACGTCAGCTGCTATCCTCTTCCTCGCCTGCCCGTCAGAGTCACAGCAGAGGTCAGGGCAAATTAGAGGGATGTGTAAGAAAGCCCTGTCCTCAAGAATTAGACTTCAGGCCTAGGGCACTTCACATGATGAGGCAGTACAGAATGGTATCATTTGACCAGGGTCATTATTTCAAGTGTACAGTATGTGTGCACACGATTTTGACTTCTCTACTTCCTTTCCTCTGAAGCTATGAAGCGTGGGAAGGAAAGGTGGGCACAATGTTGGGTTTGGCCCAGTATTAGGTCTCTCTGTCTTCAGTTATTACTATCTCCAATTCTCTCTCTCTCTGAGTGGTGTAATTCCAGCACACCCTGAGTGAATTAATTAATTACATAGCTGGCTGGATATCAAAGGTAAATATGATTTAATTATATTCCCAGTGTCTTTGTTAAGAAGCCAACTGTCAGGCAGTGGTAAGTGGGCTGTGGCTCTCTGTGGCGCCCCTAGGTGTGTGTGTGTTTGTGTATGCGCGCGTGCGCCTCGCATGCATGTGTGCTCACGTGCGCCTGTATGCTTGTGTGTGTGTGTGTGTGTGTGTGTGTGTGTGTGTGTGTGTGTGTGTGTGTGTGTGTGTGTGTGTGTGTGTGTGTGTGTGTGTGTGTGTGTGTGTGTGTGTGTGTGTGTGTGTGTGTGTGTGTGTGTGTGTGTGTGTGTGTGTGTGTGTGTGTGTGTGTGTGTGTGTGTGTGTGTGTGAACCGTGCTCAGCCAAGTGGGAGAAACATGAATTAACAGGTACATGGAGATGGAGAGATCTCCAGGTCTCCCTGGTGAGCCCAGCAGGATGACTGGCATCTCTCTGACAGCTCCACAGTCCCAGTGAACAAGAGCATTGTCCCCGGTAGCTACTGCTGTTAGCTTCAGTTAACATCCTGGGGAAAACAAAGCTATGCTACAGACACAAACATATTCACTCCAGCAAAACTACTAATGTTTTGATCACACGCATACAGAAAGTATTTTAACCCCTTGTGGAACACAGGCAGTATATACTTCCCTTCCCTTAGGCATTCTAACTGTTTCTATTCAACAACATAATTGCAAAAGTATGGTTTAGTATGACCCTATACTCTGAGTCGATATTGATGTCATAGGAAGGAGTTCCCCTCGACCATGATCACAAATTGGGGAAGACAAATATTCTGTCCCATTGACTCCCATTTTAAAAGCGCCAACTTCATTGTAGATTTATTGGTATACAGAAACAAAAAAACATGGCAAAAAGCTGCTGTGTTGTTCAGTGTAAATCCCAACCTGTGGTCTGGAATAGCCCGCTTGTAACTCTACTCACTACTTGAAGCTGTATCGTCCTTTTGTTTGTGTTGTTGGTCTTGGCTAGCTTAATGTTCCGGTCGGTAGCTAGCTAGCACTTACTCACGTGGCTGCTAGCACTGTCACAAAAAGGGGCATGAGGGAATCCCTACAATATTATGTTTTTCTAAGTAGTAAGAATGCTTGGTAGCAGGCAATGTTGAGAAGTAATCTTTAGACATGTACTTTTCTTAAATGTAGTTTTGTAATCGACTAAAACAAGCAGACAACAAGAAAATGTCTTTTGAAAAAGGTGAAGTTTTTGCTGTGAGCAAATATGGCAACCTAGGTAACCACAGGTTGTTTTCCCCGTGGGCGGGCTGCAACGTTCTATCTAACACCAACTCATTGTCTTGCATCAGATTCAGAACCTGCCACTCCTACGTGACACTTGTCCCTCAACCAATCTGCCTTGTAGGATGTGTAACTTCTATGAAAATTTGAATATAAATTAAAAAAATGTAAACATAGTTTCTCATTTTTCTATACCACTGCTCTCTTGAATGACTCTCCATTAAATAGGCAGAATCACTAGCTAAATTATTAAGAACATTGTGACAGTGATTTAATAGTTTGCCATTGTGAGAAAACAAAAACAAAGTGGTGGATATCTCCTGCAGAAATTATGTGCAAGGACATTGGTCTCCAGTGCAGTGACTTCAACTTGGTCAGCTACTTAGTTAGCTAGCTAGTTCACTGACATAGCTAGTTAGCTCTACCTTGCTTTTCCGGCACAAAAATCTTGCTTAGCCTGTTTAAATTACGCTGATGTTGTAGACATGCAGCCCCACAATTAGGAGGGACTGTTATCAGAAATCAGTCCGTCGATCATGTTTCTCTGCGATTATGAAGGTGTACCGTAAGGTCAGCTGAGCACAGCAGCTGACTCGGGATGGGTGGCTACTCATTGACTCATGGCAGAACAGCTGCCTCATGAAAACTCATAACAATGTTAGAATTAGCACTACTACATTAGGCTGCTAGTTAGCTAGCTTTGTTTGAAATAATTCAACATTGTGGGAGCAGCACTAAGCAGATAGCTTGGTTAGCAGCATCGTTTCAGTGACTGGCTTAGCTAGCAGGCTGCTAATGTTGGATACATTTATGCCAGGTTTAGTGCCTATTGTCAAACTTGAAGCACACAAATCTTTAGCTAGCTGCACAATGCGGCAACAACGACTTCCTCACCAAAAGAAATGGTCAAATTATGGATTTGCGTTTTAGCTTTGTGCTGAAGAGAAAGCAAAGTGTTCTAGAGGGGTTTGTCACTAGCCAACCACCAAACAAACAGGCTGTTTATAGCACACAGGCCTCAGATAAACCATGTGTCAGCCAAACGAGGTAAACCGAGCCTAATTGGAAGCACATTAGCAAATAGAAAAATGGGTGCATTTTGTTTTAACCACGTTGGAATCGAAGAGAGCTGCGCCTTCCCCATAGTCTAGTAAACCTGAATCAAACAGGCAGGGCTCAATAATTATAATGTTCTGTATCCTTCGGAGGGGCGAAAAAAATCAATAGACTAAGGACAAAGAACCTATAGCCCATCACTTAATTCTCATATCACTGTGATTTAGGGGAAGAGGAGGAAGTTAAAGAACTGTAAATCTTTATCTATGACTTTGAGGGTGCTTTATGGCAGCTCTAACAGCGTCTAGGAGACAGAATGTCCATACCTTCTGCAGGACACACGATTTATAGCTTTATTAGCCTTTGTCTTAAAGAGCAGAGAGACATACCGGGGAGGAAGAAGATAACAGGGAGAGGGGAAGAGAGAGAGGAGGGGGGAGAGAGGGGGCATAGAGAAAGAGGGAGAGAGGGGGGGGTGAGAGAGAAAAACAGGGAGAAGGAGAGAGAAAGACAGAGAGACAGAGGAGGGAGTGAGAGAGAAGGAGAGAGAGACAGAAAGAGAGAGAGGAGGGATAGAAAGAATGAGATGTCATAGTCACCAGAGACATATCCCTATGACAGGTTTATAGTCCAGGAGTCAGGCTTCTATTGTGAAAGTTTTGGATTTTACTTTGCTGCTATCACATATACCTCAGCATTCACAATCTCCTCTCCCCCTTCCCCACTCCTCTCCCCCTATCCCCCTCTCATAGTCAGAGTCCCCCCCCCCCAGACACAGTCATGAGTTCTTCAGAACAGGGAAAATGTTTCCTCATATTTTTTGGCCATGCTCTGACAAGCCTCTTATTGTTTCTGTTGATAAGGCTACAGTGTTCTACAGTGTTCCTGGCTATTAGAAGGAGGCGTAAGTCACAGAGACGCAGGGCCAGGCTGAATCAATAGATAATGGGAGAGATTTATTTTGAATTCTAAAGGCAGTGTTATTATCTAGGCCTGTGAAAAAGAGCGTGTTTGTCCACGGGGAACACTCGTGGCTGCATGGACAAAAGGTCAAATAGGGGGTGCTTATATTTGTCCTGTTTCACACAAGTGTGTAACCTGTACACGAGTGTGGTATGAGATGAAAATGTGTTGTTTGCATATCCCACTCCCCCTGAGACACCCTCGGAGAGTGGGGTCATGCACAGGGTCAGCCATTTGTGATGGCGACCCTGGAGGCTTAAGTGCCTTATGAAAGGGCAGATTGGCAGTTTTTTCACCTAGTCAACCAAGGGATTCAAACTACCTTTTGGTTATTGGCCCACCACTCTAACTGCTAGGCTACCTGCTGCCCCGGACAGGGTGAGGACCGGGAATAATCACTTACACTTAAATTCAACCCTCGGTCATAAGGACTACACAACACTATCATAACAATTACACAACAGATGTTGTGAAATGATATCAGCAGCTTATGACAGCTGCTTGACTCGACACTGTGTGTGTCAAGATGTAAAATCACTAGGCACAGACACGAGTCACAAAGTCCCAAACTAGAAGGAGGACTTTGCAGTAGCTGATACTTAGGAAAAAAACATAGAAAGTATGCTTATTGTTTTTCGTGACTGCACAATACCACAAAATGATTTGTGACAACATAGCTCGACGGCTTCTTGTTGTTCTCAGTTGAATGAATAAACAATGTGGAGACCAAAAGAACACTGTATGTATCCTGTAACGTTAGTTTGATGAGTTATGGCCAGCAGCTGTTGGGCCAGAGTGTGTGGATGCTGGCCAGAATCTGACTGTGCTCTGGAGTGGACAGGACAGGAAGAACAGAAAACAATAGCATCTTAAGGACGTCAACACTAAAGGTGACAGAGAGGTCTGCGGGTTACTGCCGTGTCTCTCAACCAGGGTTGCCGCCACACACCACACGGAACAGTCAGGCTATGGATCATACTCCACACAACCTGTCCTGACTTATGTATCTATACATTTTTAAAGCTACATTTCCTCTTAGGCCACTGCATTACACAGTATACAAAACTCTTCACTGATACAGTATCACCTATCATAGCTGAGAGACACAGTATCACCTAATATAGCTGAGAGACACAGTATCACCTAACAAAGCTGAGAGACACAGTATCACCTAACATAGCTGAGAGACACAGTATCACCTAACATAGCTGAGAGACACAATATCACCTAACATAGCTGAGAGACACAGTATCACCTAACATAGCTGAGAGACACAGTATCACCTAACATAGCTGAGAGACACAATATCACCTAACATAGCTGAGAGACACAGTATCACCTAACATAGCTGAGAGACACAGTATCACCTAACATAGCTGAGAGACACAATATCACCTAACATAGCTGAGAGACACAGTATCACCTAACATAGCTGAGAGACACAGTATCACCTAACATAGCTGAGAGACACAGTATCACCTAACATAGCTGAGAGACACAGTATCACCTAACATAGCTGAGAGACACAGTATCACCTAACATAGCTGAGAGACACAGTATCACCTAACATAGCTGAGAGACACAGTATCACCTAACATAGCTGAGAGACACAGTATCACCTAACATAGCTGAGAGACACAGTATCACCTAACATAGCTGAGAGACACAGTTGTCCTGAAGGAGAGGAGGCTAGTAGGACCAGGAGTTTCTTCATCTCACACAACCTGTCTAGAAAAAACTGGGCCCTAGATATTAAGGAAGATGGACTATTTTTGGGCTATTGAGCCACTGCCCTCTGGTTGCATATCATTTATCCGACGCTTCGGAAGCACCCAAAGCTACTTCCAGTTAACACAAGCATATACAGAGGCTTAAGCCTAGCTCAGCCCTGGCCATTAGTGAAGAGAAAGAGACAGAGAGAGGAAGGGACGTCTGTGGCCAAACTGCTGATATTTGAATGTGGTTACAACTCACTCACATTTCCTCACAAAGCTCATTTTGAACAAAGACAAAACATGCATGTTTAAGGCTGAAACCGCAGTACATGTGAGGTCGGTCTGTGGGTGTTGTTCCAGACACCTCTGAGGAGGTAGCTCCCCTGCAGTCTTGGAATACATTAGTGTTTCTACTCTGAAATAATTACTCACTAGACTAGGTCCTTGTGACACTTGCGATAAATTAAAGTCCCCCCTTAAGTTTTAAAGGCAAATGCATATTGTAACCATCACTTAGCGTCTGCCCTCTCCGTGTGTACAGATAATTTGTTGTAACAATGTGTTAGCCACAACTTGGTAACTGGACCCTACAGCAGCTGAGCTGACTACAGCCCAGTGAGCAATGTTCCAATAAATAAAAATGAGAGAAAAACAACTCTGGAGATTAGAGTATTAACGGCAGCACATGTGTCCTCACAATTAATACATTCCACTCCATGAAGCAGTAATTTAATTATGAATTATGGATACGTCTGCCATGAATCATCTGTGCACTTTATTAGCTAAATTGGAGGAGGCTAGAATCCAGTCATATCATGGTGATTTAAATGAATACTTTTTTTGTAATTCCAGATAGTGTATGGCGAGGAAGAGTTAGTGACCTACCACAAAGTGATTGTGAGCCCCTAGTTGCTAATGGCGCTAAAATAAAAAGTAATCAGGATTTTTTTTTAAATTGACAAATTAGGCCCAGGGAGCTTTAGAATTTTTTTCTCTCTAAATGTTTTTTGGCAATGACTTTCTGAGCCGTAAAAACTGTTTTTCAAACAGCTGCGCATCCAAAAGAGGTAATTATATTGTCGGTAAACATACATAAAATTTAACCAAACACATCAAACACCCGGCCCCAGATTAACACGGATATGGGGATATCATTCTGTATTCCCAAAGCCACATCTGGGAGACTTTATTTTCTATATCAGGACATATTGTACGAAGCATATCTGCCTACAATAGCTATTAGTTTTCACTACTTGTCCACAATAACAAAGCAAATATTGTGTGCGTCCACACTCTCTATGTGAAAATACCCCACATGTTAATATAAATTAAATGGTACGCTAGTGTTTCTATTCACAAATATAACCAAAACAAACTGCTGGAGGAGTTCTGTCGTTTGATTGGTGCGTGTCAGTCTCTCTTCCGGGTTTCATCCCCAGTCTTTATTGGTCGCATACAATCAGGAACCCTGCGTCTTGGAGATATTTGAATGTGGTTACAACTCACTCACATTTCCTCACAAAGCTCATTTTGAACAAAGACAAAACATGCATGTTTAAGGCTGAAACCGCAGTACATGTGAGGTCGGTCTGTGGGTGTTGTTCCAGACACCTCTGAGGGAGTTTTAATATAGGACTCCCTGTTCTAGATGGGAATTTAGAACATTACTCCACCATGATCGAGTGTAACCCCTGAACCCACAGGGTAGAAGTGTGTGTGTGGGTATGTGTGTGTGAGCGTGCGTGTGCGTGTCTATGTACGTGTGTGTGTCTATGTGTGTGCATGCATTTCTCTAGAATCTACAGTGATAGATCAATAAACCACACACGCACACACCCCTCTCTTTCTTTCTCTTTCTTCCCTCTTCTCTCTCTCTGGGAAAAGTGACAATTACAGCCTTATGAGGATCCATGGAGCCTGGCCTTCCCTCATTATCTATATTAAGAGTTCTGGGCTGGGGCTTGTTTAAGGTAGAAACTTAATATGTCCCTTGTGTCTCCTCTCTCTTCAACACACCCTAATGGTCCTGTGCAGCCTGGGCTCAGTGCTAAAGCAGAGACGTAGAGACTAAATGGGGTTATTTGAGTAAGCAATCAGGGCCCTGAAAGGGCAGGAGACAGATTAAGACACATTAGGTGACACCTGGTTAGAGATTGGAGGTACTGTATATCTGAGGTCTTGGCTGCTTCCGTTCCAACATGGTTTCAATATTCAAAAATGCAATAGTTATTTGTCACCCAAGCTGACATATTTGTCATATTAGTTATATTTCACACATTGTAACATATTAATTATATAAAGTATCACTACTAGGGGAAGGATTATTTTATAGGAGGGAATGTACACTGAACAAAAATATAAATGCAACATGCAACAATTTCAAAGATTTTACTGAGTAACAGTTCATATAAGGAAATCAGTCAATTGAAATAAATTCATTAAGCCCTAATCTATGGATTTCACATGACTGGGTAAACAGATATGCATCTGTTGGTCATAGATACCTTAAAAAAAGGTAAGGGGCGTGGATCAGAAAACCAGTCAGTATCTGGTGTGACTGTAGTGCGACACATCTTCCAACCCATAGAGTTGATCAGCCTGTTAATTGTGGCTTGTGGAATGTTATCCCACTCCTCTTCATTGGCTTTGCAAAGTTGCTGGATATTGGCAGGTACTGGAACACGCTGCCGTACACGTTGATCCAGAGCATCCCAAACATGCTCAATGGGTAACATGTCTTGTGAGTATGCAGACCAAGGAAGAACTGGGAGATGTTCGGCTTCCAGTAATTGTGTACAGATCCTTGCAACATGGAGCTGTGCATTATCATGCTGAAATATGAGGTGATGGCGGCGGATGAATGGCACGACAATGGGCCTCAGTATCTCGTCACGATATCACTCTGTTTACAACGTTTGACTTCAGCAAACAGCTCACCCACACGATGCCATATACACTGTCTGCTATCTGCCCAGTACAGATGAAACAGGGATTTATCCATTAAGAGCACACTTCTCCAGCGTTCCAATGGTCATCGAAGGTCAGCATTTGATCACAGAAGTCGGTTACGATGCCAAACTGCAGTCAGGTCAAGACCCTGGTGAGGATGACTAGCACTTAGTTGAGCTTCCCTGAGACAGTTCCTGACATCAACTCTTCAGTTGTGCAACGTTCTGACCTTAGTTCCTTTGTTTTGTCTTTGTTTTAGTATGGTCAGGGCGTGAGTTGGGGTGGGCAGTCTATGTTCTTTTTTCTATGATTTGGGATTTCTGTGTTTGGCCTGGTATGGTTCTCAATCAGAGGCAGCTGTCAATCGTTGTCCCTGATTGAGAACCATACTTAGGTAGCCTGTTTTCACCCTTGAGTTGTGGGTGATGCTTTTCTGTTCTGTGTTTTGTATATTCACCGTACATGACTGTTTCGTTTAGTTCGTTGTCGCTTTATTGTTTTGTTTCAGTGTTCGATTGTTCTATTAAATCAATATAGACACTTACCGCGCTGCGCATTGATCCTCCTCTTCTTCCACCACCAACAACGGCCGTTACACCGGGTGGTTGGTCTCAGATGAGGGGAAGAAGCCAGATGTGGACGTCCTGTGCTGGCATGTGTAGGTCCTGTGCTGGCGGTTGTGAGGCCGGTTGGACGTACTGCCAAATTCTCTGAAATAATGTTGGAGGCAGCTTATGGTACAGAAATTAACATTACATTGTCTAGCAACAGCTCTGGTGGACATTCCAGCAGTCAGAATGCCAATTGCATGCTCCCTCAAAACTTGTGTTGGGTGACAAAACTACAGATCTTAGAGTGGCCTTTTATTGTCCCCAGCACAAGGTGCACCTGTGTAATGATCATGCTTTTTAATCAGCTTCTTGATATGCTACACCTGTCAGGTGGATGGATTATCTTGGCAAAGGAGAAATGCTCACGAACAGGGATGTAAACAAATTTGTGAACAACATTTCAGATAAATAATTGTTTTGTGCATGTGGACATTTTATGGGATCTTTTATTTCACTGTACATGTTGTGTTTATATTTTTGTTCCATATAGTTGAAAGAAGTGTGGATAGACCGACAGATGAGACGTACAAAGCTCTTCTCTTTCAACTTCTCTTTTAATATATTTAGAATGATAATCTAAGTGTGCCATCTGACATTGTTAGTTCAGGTCGTAAATGTTGCTCAGAAGACAGACAGGCTGACGAAACACAGTGACAAATAGAGAAATCTAGAGCACAAGGCAGGCTTGTGTATGTGTTTGTGTGTTTTTGTGTGTGTTTGTGTGTGTGTGCCCACGCCAGAGCTCCCTCTGTGTTTGTGTCTGGTATCTCTATCTAAGTGACACCGTTTCACATTGAGAGGACAAGTCCTGTCCAACACAGCTAACTAGGCTAGCTGTCTTTATATAATGTAGCAGGACAGCACTGAGAGAATAATCAAGCTGTAGATATTCAGATACCACAATTCATTAACATGCAACACAGATGATGTGTAACTAGATCAAATGTCAGTGTTTGGACACGTAAGTAAACAAAGAGTTTTAAGTTAGCATAAGTAGAATCTCATAGGATCCATGTTCCCCAGTGAACTGACCAAAACAATGTCTCACAATGACAGGTGCTGGTTTAAAACATTCATTGTTTTTATATTTGTGTTTCTCACTTTCGCCTGACAAGAGTTAGAGAGAGGAGGAGGAGGAGAGACAAATAAACAAATAGAGTAAGAAAGATCGAGGGAGATAGAGAAAGCGAGATGGATATCAAGCATGAGAGAATGGGAAGAGAGATAGACAAGGGGTGTCGAGAGAGAGAGAGAGAGAGAGAGAGAGTAAGAGACAGATAGGGAAAAAGAGAGAGAGACACACACACACACACACACACACAGAAAGACAGAGAAACATAGAAAGACAGAGAGCTCTGCTGCTGAGGACCAGGAGTGTATTTAGGCTGGAGACGTCTGTCAGACTGCTGCTGTCAGTCTGGTCTTTTTGATGCCATCATCTTGGCACAGGCCTGTCTGTCTCACAGTATGGAAGCAAAGACCTGCTCACAGCTCAGACAGACAGGCAGACAGGAAGGAAGGAGAGGAGGAGAGAGAACGGCATTAACACCTGGCAAAAAAAAAAAAATCTCTCAATTCAGACATGTCTAAAATCTGGGTCCCTGTGCAATTCTCAACAATTCCATCGCACTCAGCCTATTCTATTTTATAATTGCATGATTCTCTCCTGTAACAAATACAGTATGTTTGACCTTGATAAATACATTTCAACTATTGCAAACATAAACATTGGCTTTAGCCTTCTGTACATAATGCATAGTGATAGCATATCTCTTTATTTTATTCTATTTTACTCTATGTCTGCCTTTCATCCTGACCAGAACATGATTATGGGTTCCCAGTTCCCACACCACACTGCTCTCGGTTTGTCATCAGCAGGATGACTCGGCAGGATGGCTGATATAACAGGGTAACGTCTGGAAAGTAACAGGAAACAACAGGGAAACAGCAACGACCAGGTAAGAACGTGGTAATAATAGTTAGTATGTCACTGCTAAATACAGATATAGTGTGATGAATTTTATGTAGAAACAATTATTCGTTACTGAATAACTATCAATAGAGGCTATTAAGCAGAAGTTATCTAGTAAGTATTTGAGGCCATTCCACCTCTTCTCAGCAACACCTGTCAGGCGGATGGATAATATTGGCAAAGGAGAAATGATGACTAACAGGGATGTAAGCAAATTGTGCAAACAATTTTTGAGAAATAAGATTTTTGTGCATGTGGAAAATGTTTGGGATCTTTTCTTTCAGCTCAAGAAACATGTGACCAACACTCTACATGTTGTGTTAATATATTTGTTCAGTATAGCTAGATGCAGAAGACTAATGTTAACTAGCTAATGTTTCCCATGAAAGGAAGTTAGGGTAGCAAGCAAGAATTTTAGCCAGGTAGACTAGGACAACAAAAAATCCAAGCGTTTACTCTATGCCAGAGTGATAGACCGTTTCGTCAACATGAAAGAGACATGAAAGAGAGGAGGATGGTATTGGCGTTTCTCTACAAGTAGGGTGAGTCTTTCTACTTCCACAAACGTGCACACACACACACACACACACACGCACACACAGAAATCAGAACCATAGACAGCCACATCATACATTTACATTGATTGGACTAAATAGTTTTTGGTATCTTTTAGTTGTAACTGTAATAGACTAGGTGATTTGATGATGTTGAAATGTCGAAGTTGAAATGGTGCTGGAATAGTGGAGGCAGCTCCTGTTTTCTTTGTGACTTGCCGTAACTCTCTGTGGTTCTAAATCAATAGTTGTTAAGTGGTTCGAAAATGTTAGGTAACATGAACTTGCTTGACCATGCTGTAGGTCATGTAACTGTCTTTTACTGTACATGCAATAAGCTTTGTGGACTCAACTGGACAGAGGTTGCTATCCGGTTTTGTGGTTGAATTTATTCTGCCACTGTGTCTTCTTATTGTCTCAGCCTTTAAGCCTATATATCACGGTCGCAAGGCATATGAACTAAAAGGTTATAAAGCAAACAACGCAAATATCACAACACATAGGTTGTAATATGGCTTTTTTTCTGGCTTCCACAGTGATTTTACCCACACATCGCTATTGCTTTTTAAAATAACTTTACTTTTATGTACTGTATATCCAACTTAACTACATGCAATTTCTCCCCTGACAGATTAACACAATCACAAGTAATCAAGGTACTTTGTTCATTAATGGAACTTCGTTTATTGTTAGTGTAGCCTGTCTGTGCCCATGTGTGAATCAGCTGGCTACTGTGCTCCGGCTTTGGTTCTGCTTTGTGTTGTGGTGCATGTACAGTAGATTGACTGGATTGACTATTACTGGATGAGATTAAATAACTGCAGTGAATGCATGCAGTGCAAACCAGTGACATTAAATGACGAGTCTCTCTATGCTGCACACACCTCTCCTCAGCAAGCGTCAAAGCAGACTCTTACAATGCATTTTTTTTAGACAACAGTAAAAGTATTTAATTAACATAAGTGCTATTATTCAAACGTAATCAAGAGTAATATTTTCCTCTCACATAGTCTGAAAGAGTACCGTTTGGAATCTTTGATGAAAGATATTGTGAAACTGCAATGCAGAATAAAAAAATATATCTATCACAAAATGTTCTGACTCTATCCAGAAGACCAGATCATTGCTCTGTTCTTCCCCTCTGTGCCATGGAGAGGAGAGATGTTCCAAATCATTTCTTTCCATTCCCCCTGCCCTAGCCTGTCTTTCAGGTTAACACACAACGCAGACAGCACAGGTTCCCATATGGGATATGTATTCGGCCATATGATAGCCAACATTCCCTCTGTCTCTCTTTTTCTCTCTCTATCTGGGCTGGATGGTATTCGACAATAAGAACTGCTGTTAACACTCAGTGTTTGGCCTTGCACCTCCTGCTAAACTATTGAGTTCATCACACATTAAACATTCAAGATGTACCTGAAAGCTATCTGTGGTTTTCTGTTTATTGGCACAAGTCCACACACAGTTTCCATCTTTCTCAGAAGAACAAGATACACATGCACTGTGAAATCATTGACGCCATTTCAACACGGAATATAAAGCATAAAACAATACAATAAAAATAACTGAGGCAAATAAATGGGATTCATAATAACCCTAAGGTGGGATTTATGTAAGATAAGATAGTCTTTGTCATAACTGATGGCGTTAGGCTCGTCGAGGCACCACCAAGAAACTAATACGGTCTTATAAATGCACTGCGAGAGTACCTCCATCTCTCCTCCTTGGCTCGCCTAAGTGCCTCAGCAATGTATTGCTTTCATAAGAGTGTTGCAACTTTGCAGCACTCTATTTGGTGGAAATACGTCTCAATCCTTTGGGCAGTGTGATTAAGAATAAAATACAGCTTGTATTACCTTTGAATAAATTCAAATAATGGCATAAGAAGAAAATGGTTAGCGGTAGTAGAATGTTGATGTGGAGGAGAGGCCGCTGTGACAAAGTCAGCGGGTGGAGCAATGGAGGGAGGTATTCATCACAAACACCCACTGTCCCCCCGGCACCATGTCTAATGTATCACCTCTGAATTACTGTAATATCTGTCTGATGGATGTGTGCTGGGCCAGGCTTGGTGTGTGTATGCCCTAGACAGGAGCCTCTGTGGCTGGGTAGCTTTGTGGAGAATTGGCCCCCGGACCTGGAGGTCCATGCTGTACCTATGCTAGCTCCAATCTGTTCCCCAGGCTACTGTTCCTTCCTCGTTTCTTTATTCCCACCCTTCATAACTCTGACCTCTCCTTTCTTACCTACCTTTATACCTATATCCTTTCTTACCTTGATAACTCTTCCTTTCCCTACTTTCATACATCCTTCTTCCTCCTTCAATCATCTCCTCTCCTTCACTCCTTCCCTACCTTCATATCCCCCTCCCTCCCTCCTTCCTTTACTCTTTTACACTCTTAGAAAAAAGGTGCTATTAAGAACCTAAAAGGGTCCTTCGGCTGTCCTCATAGGAGAACCCTTTTTAGTTCCAGATAGAACACTTTTGAATTCCATGTAGGACCCTTTCCAAAGAGAGTTCAACCTGGAACCAAAAAGGCTTCTCCTATGGGGACAGCCAAAGAACCTTTTCGGAACCTTTTTTCTAAGTGTCTCCTCCCCCTCCTTCCCTACCTTCCAGCCACCCTCCCTCCCTCCTTCCCTACCTTCCAGCCACCCTCCCTAACTCCTTCCCTACCTTCCAACCACCCTCCCTCCCTCCTTCCCTACCTTCCAACCACCCTCCCTAACTCCTTCCCTACCTTCCAACCACCCTCCCTCCCTCCTTCCCTACCTTTCAACCGCCCTCCCTCCCTTCCAGCCACCCTCCCTCCCTCCTTCCCTACCTTCCAACCACCCTCCCTCCTTCCCTACCTTCCAGCCACCCTCCCTCCCTCCCAACCACACTCCCTCCTTCCCTACATTCCAACCTCCCTTCCTCCCCTCATCCCTCCCTCTCTCCAGCTTGTGTATGTGTAGGAGCTCTGGAAGCTGCGGGCAGTGTTGTGCTCCTGGGAGCCCCCGGGGCCTGCAGGGAGAGGTGCTGATAAGGCAGCCAGCCATTCGTCAGCCCAGATGAAGGCAGTAAAGTTGACTGGAGGAGCCCAGCCATGGCCTCAGGTTGGCAGAAATGCAGCTAGGCTGTCTGAGGAGAGCTGTGACTAACACACACACACTTTCATACATACACACACACACACATGCGTGTGCACACACACACACACACGCACACAGACACGCACACCAACATCAAATCCATCAACTTTATTTCTCCCTGATGTGCTCCTATTTTTCTTGTGACTGCACACCACACCACTTGCAAAAAATATGTATTTTTACTGATATTTTTTCTGCGCCAACACAAAAGAAATCACACCTCGCCTCCTCCCTGTCTCATGCCAAAATAATCAATGCTTTCCAGAGAGGGACTTGTGGCCCTGACGTGTGAGCAGAGAAGGCAGAGCGGAGAGGAGAGAAGCAGGGGAGGAAGATGCAGTAGACGTAGCTCCAGGGCTCTCGTTGCTGCAGATAATAAGTGAGGAGCAGTTCTTGGATATGTTTTACAGCTATCAAGACTCATCATATTTGACATGCATTCTGGTGTTTGCACAGTCTCTCTGCCGTGAAATCCTCTCCAGCTATATTCAGGGTGCAGTAAGCAAACACACACATTATAACGCACACTGTAGTGCACAACAGATTGTGTTCTGAAAAGCGTTTTGAAAAGAGAAACCTCTTTCTCTGGTTCTTTTTCTCTCTCTCCCTGTCTATTTCTTTCTCTCTATTCTCTCTTCTTCCCTCTGCTATATCTCTCTCTCTCCTCTACTTGCTCTCGCTCTCCTTCTTTCTTTCTCCATCGTGTCCCATCTTTTCTCCACGGCTCTGTTCTGTTCGGTGATGGCGCCGTTAACACCTGTCAGCTGACTGACTTCTTGTTCCTGGCGGCTTATGAAAAAGTCATGGCCGCCTGGCCTCAGAGGCTGCTTTCCCATCAATATGAATTCACTATGGTCTTCATGGAACATTAGCCCCGGCCCTGTTCTCATACAAAGAGCCCCACCGCTCCCCTCCCGCCCGCTCCGCTCCCTCTGCCTTGCAGATACACCAGGAAATGAAGAGAGTAAATAGTCCTTTAAAATGTTACATCCGCTCATGTGTGGAGCACTGGAGCTTAAGCGCCTGTGTGAGCATCAACATTTTTATTTGATATGTTTTGTGAAAAGCATACCGCTCTGGTAGGCAGCATCTCCAAGTATTATATGAGGCCTATTAGTTTTAGTGTAAGATAAACAATATAAAATGCCGCACTTCTCCCCTACCACCCCCCCACCACCCCTCACCCTCCTCCAACAATGTTATAATACTGTAGCACATAGTTCATCCTGTAGGGGAACAGTTAGATTCACCTGGTTTGTTTCTATCTCAGTTGCTGCGGCAGAATAAACAGTGGTGCAGTTTGCATGACACACAGGGGACAGAGCATGGTATGGACATCCCCCAGACTTCTGAACAATGTTAGCTAAATATTATTTGATCATTTAGGTAAACTTTTGCATGATGGCAATACCTCAACTAACACCTGAGACAATGAAGAGTTCAAATAAATTATTTAAAGCACAACACACCCATCTAGATCTAGTATTCTGTACAAAATTGTTGTTATCATTAGCAGATATGTCATCATCCCTTGACTCAGGGCTCTAAAGTTAGGAGCACCACATAAAATGTAGGAGCACCAGAAAAATACATTTTATAGCCTACATTGGGCCTATATGAATCACATACACATGGTTAGCAGATGTTATTGTGAGTGTAGTGAAATGCTTATGCTTCTAGATCTGACAGTGCAGCAGTATCTAACAGGTAATATCAACAATTCCACAACAAAACATAATACACACAATCTAGTAAAGGAATGGGATAAAGAATATAGAGTATAAAATATATGGATGAGCAGTGACAGAATGGCTAAGATGTAATAGATAGTGTAGGATACAGTATACAGTATATACATATGAGATGGGTAATGCGAGATATGTAAACATCCTAATAGTGGCATTATTAACATGAGTAGTGTTCTATTTATTAAAGTGGACAAAGATATCAAGTCTGTAAGTAGGCAGCCGCCTCTCTGTGCTAGTGGTGACTGTTTAACAGTCTGATGGCCTTGAGATTGTTATTCAATCTCTCTGTCCAAGCTTTGATGCACCTGTACTGACCTCGCCTTCTGGATGGAAGCGGGGTGAACAGGCAGTGGCTTGGGTGGTTGATGTCCTTGATGATCTTTTTTGCCTTCCTGTGACATCGGGTGTTGTAGGTGTCCTGGAGGGCAGGTAGTTTGCCACCGGTGGGCAGTGCAGTTGCCGTACCAGGCATTGATTCAGCCAAACAGGATGCTCTCAATTGTGTACCTGTAAAAGATAGTGAGGGTTTTCGGTGACAAGCCACATTTTTCAGCCGCCTGAGGTTGAAGAGGCGCTGTTGCGCCTTCTTCACCACACTGTCTGTGATCGTGGACCATTTCAGTTTGTTGGTGTACACCAAGGAACTTAAAACTTTCCACCTTCTCCACTGCTGTCCCGTGTGGATAGTGTGGATAGGGGGGTGCTCCCTTTGCTGTTTCCTGAAGTCCACGATCATCTCTTTTGTTTTGATGACATTGAGTGAGAGGTTATTTTCCTGACACCACACTGTGAGTGCCCTCACCTCCTCCCTGTAGGCTGTCTTGTCGCTGTTGCTAATCAAGCTTACCACTGGTGTGTCGTCTGCAAACTTGATGATTTAGTTGGAGACGTGCATGGCCACACAGTCTTGGTTGAACAGAGAGTACAGGAGGGGGCTGAGAACGCAACCTTGTGAGGATCAGCGGAGTAGAGATGTTGTTTCGTACCTTCACCACCTAGGGGCGACTCGTCAGGAGGTCCAGGACCCAGTTGCACAGGGCGGGGTCGAAACCCAGGGTCTCAAGCTTAATGATGAGTTTGGAGGGTACTATGGTGTTGAATGCTGAGCTGTAGTCGATGAACAGCATTCTTACATAGGTATTCCTCTTGTCCAGATGGGTTAGGGCAGTGTGCAGTGTGATGGCGATTGCATCCTCTGTAGACCTATTGGGGCAGTAAGCAAATTGAAGTGGGTCTAGGGTGACAGGTAGGGTGGTGATATGATCCTTGACTAGTCTCTCAAAGTACTTCATGATGACAGAAGTGAGTGCCACGCGGCGATAGTCATTTAGTTCAGTAACCTTAGCTTTCTTGGGTACAGGAACAATGGTGGCCAGCTTGAAGCATTTGGGGACAGCAGACTGGGATAGTGATTGATTGAATACGTCCGTAAACAAGGTCGGCAGCCTTGCGAGGGTTAACAAGTATAAATGTTTTACTCACATCGGCCACAGAGGAGGAGAGCCCGTAGTCTTTGGTAGCGGGCCGTGTCGGTAGCACTGTATTGTCCTCAAAGTGAGCAAAGAAGATGTTTAGTTTGTCTGGGAGCAAGATGTCGGTGTCTGCGACAGGATTGGTTTTCTTTCTGTAATCAGTGATTGACTGTAGACCCTGCAACATACATCTCATGTCTTGAATTGCGACTCTACTTTGTCTCTATACTGACGCTTAGCTTGTTTGATTTCCTTGCAGAGGGAATAACTACACTGTTTGTATTCAGCCATATTTCCAGTTGCCTAGCAATGATTAAATGAGAGGGTACATGCTTTCAGTTTAGCGCAAATGTTGCCATCAATCCACGGTTACTGGTTAGGCAAGGTTTTAATAGTCACATTGGGTACAACATCACCTACACACTTCCTTATAAACTCACTCACCGAGTCAGCATATATGTCAATGTTAGTATCCGAGGCTACCCGGAACATATCCCAGTCCACGTGATCGAAGCAATCTTGAGGCGTGGAATCCGATTGCAATTTGCAATTTGATTTGCGATTAAGATGAAAAACACTTGGGTGAACTGTTGTAATTATAGAAATAGAATGATTATTCTAATTCTGCGGTTGGTGCTGTTTGGCATGACAACAAATTGAAAAGCCCGATAGGAGTTATGACAGGGTAGAGGGTATAAGTGAAGGTGAGAAGACAGGTCAAGGAGTTTTAAGCCTTGAAACAATTGAGACATGGATTGTGTATGTGTGCCATTCAGAGGGTGAATGGGCAAAACAGAAGACTTAAGTGCCTTTGAATGGGATATGGTAGTAGGTGCCAGGCGCACTGGTTTGAGTGTGTTGGGTTTTTCATGCTCAACCGTTTCCCGTTTGTATCAAGAATTGTCCACCACCCAAAGAACATCCAGCCAACTTGACCTAACGAATTGAGGCTGTTCTGAGAGCAAAGGTGAGTGCAAGTAGACATAACAAATAATTAGGAACACCTTCCTAATATTGAGTTGCACTCCCTTTTGGCCTCAGAACAGCCTCAATTTGTCGGGGCATGGACTACAAGGTCTCGAAAGCGTTCCACAGGGACGTTGGCTCTTGTTGACTCCAATACTTCCCACAGTTGTGACAAATTGGCTGGATGCCCTTTGGTTGTTGGACCATTATTGATACACACGGGAAACTGTTAAGCATTAAAGTACCAGCAGCGTTACAATTCTCGACACAGTCAAACTGGTGCGCCTAGCACCTGCTACCACACACCGTTCAAAGGCACTTATATATGTTGATATTACCCATTCACCCTCTGAATGGCTGACATACACAACCCATGTCACAATTGTCTCAAGGCTTAAAAATCCTTCTTTAACCTGTCTCCTCCCTTTCATCTACACTGATTGAAGTGGATTTAACAGGTGACATCAAAAAGTGATCAAAGCTTTCACCTGGTCAGTCTATGAGATGTTTCCAATTTTTTTGTACACTCAGTGTGCCTCTTGACTTTTTACACATTTTGTTGTTACAACCTTATTCTATAATGTATTAAATTGTTTATTTAATCATAAATCTACACACAATACCCCATAATGTCAAAGCAAAAACAGGATTTTAGAAATGTTTGCTAATTTATTAAAAATTAAAAACTGAAATATCCCATTGACATAAGTATTAAGAAACTTTACTCAGTTCTTTGTTGACGCACCTTTGGCAGTGATTACAGCCTCAATAATTCTTGGGTATGATATTACAAGCTTGGCACACCTGTATTTGGGGAGTTTCTGTCATGCAGGTGAAAGAGGACCCAAAAGCGACTTAACAGAAACAGAGTTTATTCAAGTCCAAACAGAAAACGACAAATCCTGAATCCTTAACAGGAAATGTCCAAACAGGGAATAACAGAAATCCTCTAGTCTGTAGAGGGGAATAACAGGAGAAGCGGCCACAGACTGCAGGTCGCTTCGGGTAGGCGCAGGCCGTAGCTGACAGAGACACCTGCTCACACGCAGCATCTGATGAAGGCAAAAACACGACAGGACAGGGCGATACACAATCACAGCACGGTGAATTCTAAACAAGGAACCGACAGGACAGGAACGGAACACAAAGGAAGAAATAGGGACTCTAATCAGGGGAAAGGATCGGGAACAGGTGTGGGAAGACTAAATGATGATTAGGGGAATAGGAACAGCTGGGAGCAGGAACGGAACGATAGAGAGAAGAGAGAGCGAGAGAGTGAGAGAGTGAGAGAGGGAGGGGGAGAGAGAGGGATAGAAAGAGGGAAAGAACCTAATAAGACCAGCAGAGGGAAACGAATAGAATGGGGAGCACAGGGACAAGACATGATAATAAATGACAAACATGACAGTACCCCCCCACTCACCGAGCGCCTCCTGGCGCACTCGAGGAGGAATCCTGGCGGCAACGGAGGAAATCATCGATGAGTGAACGGTCCAGCACGTCCCGAGACGGAACCCAACTCCTCTCCTCAGGACCGTAACCCTCCCAATCCACTAAGTATTGGTGACCCCGTCCCCGAGAACGCATGTCCATGATCTTATGTACCTTGTAAATAGGTGCGCTCTCGACAAGGACGGGAGGGGGGGAGGGAAGACGAACGGGGGTGCGAAGAAAGGGCTTAACACAGGAGACATGGAAGACAGGATGGACGCGACGAAGATGTCGCGGAAGAAGCAGTCGCACAGCGACAGGATTGACGACCTGGGAGACACGGAACGGACCAATGAACCGCGGAGTCAACTTACGAGAAGCTGTCGTAAGAGGAAGGTTGCGAGTGGAAAGCCACACTCTCTGGCCGCAACAATACCTTGGACTCTTAATCCTGCGTTTATTGGCGGCTCTCACCGTCTGTGCCCTGTAACGGCAAAGTGCAGACCTCACCCTCCTCCAGGTGCGCTCACAACGTTGGACAAACGCTTGAGCGGAGGGAACGCTGGACTCGGCAAGCTGGGATGAGAACAGAGGAGGCTGGTAACCCAGACTACTCTGAAACGGAGATAACCCGGTAGCAGACGAAGGAAGCGATTGTGAGCGTATTCTGCCCAGGGGAGCTGTTCTGCCCAAGACGCAGGGTTTCTGAAAGAAAGGCTGCGTAGTATGCGACCAATCGTCTGATTGGCCCTCTCTGCTTGACCGTTAGACTGGGGATGAAACCCGGAAGAGAGACTGACGGACGCACCAATCAAACGACAGAACTCCCTCCAAAACTGTGACGTGAATTGCGGGCCTCTGTCTGAAACGGCGTCTAACGGGAGGCCATGAATTCTGAATACATTCTCAATAATGATTTGTGCCGTCTCCTTAGCGGAAGGAAGTTTAGCGAGGGGAATGAAATGTGCCGCCTTAGAGAACCTATCGACAACCGTAAGAATCACAGTCTTCCCCGCAGACAAAGGCAGACCGGTAATGAAGTCTAAGGCGATGTGAGACCATGGTCGAGAAGGAATGGGGAGCGGTCTGAGACGACCGGCAGGAGGAGAGTTACCCGACTTAGTCTGCGCGCAGTCCGAACAAGCAGCCACGAAACGGCGCGTGTCACGCTCCTGAGTCGGCCACCAAAAGCGCTGGCGAATAGACGCAAGAGTGCCTCGAACACCGGGATGACCAGCTAACTTGGCAGAGTGAGCCCACTGAAGAACAGCCAGACGAGTGGAAACAGGAACGAAAAGGAGGTTACTAGGACAAGCGCGCGGTGACGCAGTGTGCGTGAGTGCTTGCTTAACCTGTCTTTCAATTCCCCAGACTGTTAACCCGACAACACGCCCATAAGGAAGAATCCCCTCGGGATCAGTAGAAGCCACAGAAGAACTAAACAGACGGGATAAGGCATCAGGCTTGGTGTTCTTGCTACCCGGACGGTAAGAAATCACAAACTTGAAACGAGCGAAAAACAACGCCCAACGAGCTTGACGGGCATTAAGTCGTTTGGCAGAACGGATGTACTCAAGGTTCTTATGGTCTGTCCAAACGACAAAAGGAACGGTCGCCCCCTCCAACCACTGTCGCCATTCGCCTAGGGCTAAGCGGATGGCGAGCAGTTCACGGTTACCCACATCATAGTTGCGCTCAGATGGCGACAGGCGATGAGAAAAATAAGCGCAAGGATGAACCTTATCGTCAGACTGGAAGCGCTGGGATAGAATGGCTCCCACGCCTACCTCTGAAGCGTCAACCTCGACAATGAATTGTCTAGTGACGTCAGGAGTAACGAGGATAGGAGCGGACGTAAAACGTTCTTTTAGAAGATCAAAAGCTCCCTGGGCGGAACCGGACCACTTAAAACACGTCTTGACAGAAGTAAGAGCTGTGAGAGGGGCAGCAACTTGACCGAAATTACGAATGAAACGCCGATAGAAATTAGCGAAACCTAAAAAGCGCTGCAACTCGACACGTGACCTTGGAACGGGCCAATCACTGACAGCTTGGACCTTAGCGGAATCCATCTGAATGCCTTCAGCGGAAATAACGGAACCGAGAAAAGTAACGGAGGAGACATGAAAAGAGCACTTCTCAGCCTTTACGTAGAGACAATTCTCTAAAAGGCGCTGTAGAACACGTCGAACGTGCTGAACATGAATCTCGAGTGACGGAGAAAAAATCAGGATATCGTCAAGATAGACAAAAACAAAGATGTTCAGCATGTCTCTCAGAACATCATTAACTAATGCCTGAAAAACAGCTGGCGCATTGGCGAGACCGAACGGCAGAACCCGGTACTCAAAATGCCCTAACGGAGTGTTAAACGCCGTTTTCCACTCGTCCCCCTCTCTGATGCGCACGAGATGGTAAGCGTTACGAAGGTCCAACTTAGTAAAGCACCTGGCTCCCTGCAGAATCTCGAAGGCTGATGACATAAGGGGAAGCGGATAACGATTCTTAACCGTTATGTCATTCAGCCCTCGATAATCCACGCAGGGGCGCAGAGTACCGTCCTTCTTCTTAACAAAAAAAGAACCCCGCCCCGGCCGGAGAGGAAGAAGGCACTATGGTACCGGCGTCAAGAGACACTGACAAATAATCCTCGAGAGCCTTACGTTCGGGAGCCGACAGAGAGTATAGTCTACCTCGAGGAGGAGTGGTCCCCGGAAGGAGATCAATACTACAATTATACGACTGGTGAGGAGGAAGGGAGTTGGCTCGGGACCGACTGAAGACCGTGCGCAGATCATGATATTCCTCCGGCACTCCTGTCAAATCGCCAGGTTCCTCCTGAGAAGTAGGGACAGAAGAAACGGGAGGGATGGCAGACATTAAACACTTCACATGACAAGAAACGTTCCAGGATAGGATAGAATTACTAGACCAATTAATAGAAGGATTATGACATACTAGCCAGGGATGACCCAAAACAACAGGTGTAAACGGTGAACGGAAAATCAAAAAAGAAATAGTCTCACTGTGGTTACCAGATACTGTGAGGGTTAAAGGTAGTGTCTCAAATCTGATACTGGGAAGATGACTACCATCTAAGGCGAACATGGGCGTAGGCTTCTCTAACTCTCTGAAAGGAATGTCATGTTTCCGAACCCATGCTTCGTCCATGAAACAACCCTCAGCCCCAGAGTCTATCAAGGCACTACATGTAGCACCCGAACCGGTCCAGCGTAGATGGACCGACAAAGTAGTACAGGATTTTGATGGAGAGACTTGAGTAGTTGCGCTCACCTGTAGCCCTCCGCTTACAGATGAGCTCTGGCTTTTACTGGACATGAATTAACAAAATGTCCAGCTACTCCGCAATAGAGGCACAGGCGGTTGGTGATCCTCCGTTCCCTCTCCTTAGTCGAGATGCGAATCCCTCCCAGCTGCATGGGCTCAGTCTCAAAGCCAGAGGAGGGAGATGGTTGCGATGCGGAGCAGGGAAACACCGTTGATGCGAGCTCTCTTCCACGAGCCCGGTGACGAAGATCTACCCGTCGTTCTATGCGGATGGCGAGAGCAATCAAAGAGTCCACATCTGAAGGAACCTCCCGGGAGAGAATCTCATCCTTAACCACTGCGTGGAGTCCCTCCAGAAAACGAGCGAGCAGCGCCGGCTCGTTCCACTCACTAGAGGCAGCAAGAGTGCGAAACTCAATAGAATAATCCGTTATGGACCGTTCACCTTGGCATAAGGAAGCCAGGGCCCTAGAAGCCTCCCCACCAAAAACTGAACGGTCAAAAACCCGAATCATCTCCTCTTTAAAGTTCTGGAACTTGTTAGAGCAATCAGCCCTTGCCTCCCAGATAGCTGTGCCCCATTCTCGAGCCCGGCCAGTAAGGAGTGAAATGACGTAAGCAACCCGAGCTCTCTCTCTAGAGTATGTGTTGGGTTGGAGAGAGAACACAATCTCACACTGCGTGAGAAAGGAGCGGCACTCAGTGGGCTGCCCGGAGTAGCAAGGTGGGTTATTAACCCTAGGTTCTGGAGGCTCGGCAGGCCAGGAAGTAACAGGTGGCACGAGACGTAGACTCTGGAACTGTCCAGAGAGGTCGGAAACCTGAGCGGCCAGGTTCTCCACGGCATGGCGAGCAGCAGACAATTCCTGCTCGTGTCTGCCGAGCATGGCTCCTTGGATCTCGACGGCAGTGTAACGAGCGTCTGAAGTCGCTGGGTCCATTCCTTGGTCGGTTCCTTCTGTCATGCAGGTGAAAGAGGACCCAAAAGCGACTTAACAGAAACAGAGTTTATTCAAGTCCAAACAGAAAACGACAAATCCTGAATCCTTAACAGGAAATGTCCAAACAGGGAATAACAGAAATCCTCTAGTCTGTAGAGGGGAATAACAGGAGAAGCGGCCACAGACTGCAGGTCGCCGGGTAGGCGCAGGCCGTAGCTGACAGAGACACCTGCTCACACGCAGCATCTGATGAAGGCAAAAACACGACAGGACAGGGCGATACACAATCACAGCACGGTGAATTCTAAACAAGGAACCGACAGGACAGGAACGGAACACAAAGGAAGAAATAGGGACTCTAATCAGGGGAAAGGATCGGGAACAGGTGTGGGAAGACTAAATGATGATTAGGGGAATAGGAACAGCTGGGAGCAGGAACGGAACGATAGAGAGAAGAGAGAGCGAGAGAGTGAGAGAGTGAGAGAGGGAGGGGGAGAGAGAGGGATAGAAAGAGGGAAAGAACCTAATAAGACCAGCAGAGGGAAACGAATAGAATGGGGAGCACAGGGACAAGACATGATAATAAATGACAAACATGACAGTTTCTCCCATTCTTCTCTGCAGATCCCCTCAAACCCTGTCAGGTTGGATGGGGAGCGTCGCTGCCAAGCTGTTTTCAGTTCTCTCCAGAGATGTTCGATCGGGTTCAAGTCTGGGCTCTGGCTGGGCCACTCAAGGACATTCAGAGACTTGTCCCGAAGCCACTCCTGCATTGTCTTTGCTGTGTGCTTAGGGTTGTTGTCCTGTGGGAAGGTGAACCTTCACCCCCAGTCTGAGGTCCTGAGCGTTTTGGGGCAGGTTTTCATCAAGGATCTCTCTGTACATTGCTCTGTTCAACTTTGCATCGATCCTGACTAGTCTCCCAGTCCCTGCTGCTGAAAACATCCCCACAGCATGATGCTGCCACCACCGTGCTTCACTGTAGGGATGGTGCCAGGTTTCCTCCAGACATGACGCTTGGCATTCAAGCCAAAGAGTTCAATCTTGGTTTCATCAGACTAGAGAATCTTGAGTCATTTAGGTGCTTTTTGGCAAACTCCAAGCGGGCTGTCATGTGCCTTTTAGTGAGGAGTGGCTTCCGTCTAGCCACTCTACCATAAAGGTCTGATTGGTGGAGTGCTGCAGAGATGGTTGTCTTTCTGGAAGGTTCTCCCATCTCCACAGAAGAACTCTGGAGCTCTGTTAGAGTGACCATCGGGTTCTTGGTCACCTCCCTGACCAAGGCCCTTCTCCCCCAATGGCTGGGCAACCAGCTCTAGGATGAGACATGGTGGTTCCAAACATCTTCCATTTAAGAATGATGGAGGCCACTGTGTTCTTGGGGACCTTCAATGCTGCAGAAATGTTTTGGTACCCTTCCCCAGATCTGTGCCTCGACACAATCCTGTCTCTGAGCTCTACGGACAATTCCATTGACCGCATGGCTTGGTTTTTGCTCTGACATGCATTGTCAACTGTGGGAGCTTATATAGACAGGTCTGTGCCTTTCCAAAGCCAGTCCAATCAATTGAATTTACCACAGGTGGATGCCAATTAATTATAAAAAAATATATATATATGCCATTTAGCAGACGCTTTTATCCAAAGCGACTTACAGTCATGTGTGCATACATTCTACGTATGGGTGGTCCCGGGGATTGAACCCACTACCCTGGCGTTACAAGCGCCATGCTCTACCAACTGAGCTACAGAAGGTATGATCAATGGAAACAGGATACACAGGAGCTAATTTTCGAGTATCATAGCAAAGGGTCTGAATACTTATGTAAATAAGGTATTTCCGTTTTTTATTTGTAGTAAATTTGCAAAAAATGATAAAAACCTGTTTTGGCTTTGTCATTATGGTTTAAAAAAAATATGTTTTAGAATGAGGCTGTAATGTAACAAATTGTGGGGAAAAAACAAGGGGTCTGAATACTTTCCGAATGCACTATATTTATATATACACACACATATATTTATATATATACACATACATATATATACATATATATCACACACTGAACAAAAACGTTTCATGACCTGAAATAAAAGACCCAAGAAATGTTACATGCACAAAAACATTTTGTGCACAAATTTGTTTACATCCCTGTTTTCTCAGCATTTCTCCTTTGCCAAGATAATCTATCCACCTGACAGGTGTGGCATTTCAAGAAGCTGATTAAACATCATGATTATTACACAGGTGTACCTTTTGCTGGGGACAATAAAATGCCACTCTAAAATGTGCAGTTTTGTCACACAACACAATGTCACAGATGTGTCAAGTTTTGAGGGAGCATGCATTTGGCATTCTGAATGCAGGAATGTTCATCAGAGCTTTTTCCAGAAAATGTCATGTTCATTTCTCTACCATAAGTCGCTTCCAACATCGTTTTAGAGAATTTGGCAGTACGTCCAACCGGCCTCACAACCGCAGACCACCAAGCCCAGGAGCTCCACATGCGGCTTCTTCACCAGTGGGATCGTCTGAGACCAGCCACCCGGACAGGTGATGAAACTGAGGAGTATTTATGTCTGTGTAATGATCGTCATATGAAGAAGTGGACCATAATGCAGCGTGGTAATTGTTCATGATAAATAGAATACTCAAAACAAAATAACAAAGAGGGTAAACCGAAACAGTCCTGTCAGGTGCAGCTTATTTATGATCCCCAATCAGAGACAACGATAGACAGCTGCCTCTGATTGGGAACCACACCAACATAGAAATAAAGAAACTAGAATGCCCACCCTTGTGACAGTCTGTAATAAAGCCCTTTTTTTGCGGGAAAACTCATTCTGATTGGCTGGGCCTGGCTCCCCAGTAGGTGGACCTGACTACGAAGTGGGTGGGCCTATGCCCTCGCAGGTCCACACATGGCTGCGCCCCTGCCCAGTCATGTGGCAATCTATAGATTAAGGCCAAATGAATTCATTACAATTGACTGATTTCCTTATATGAACTCAGTAAAATCGTAGAAATGTATTATATATATTATTATATTATATATATATATATTTTTGTTCAGTATATGTAAAAACATATATCTAAATCCTCCTACCTAACTCTACTACTAAGAAAATAAAAAAGAGCCCTATTAACTTCTAAAAGATCCTCCCCATCCCCCAAAATCCCTTCCAACACCCAAAATCCTGTCCAACCTCAATGACCCTACACTTCAATCTTTCCCTCTCATCGACCATACACTCCAGACACAAACCATTCACATGCTTGCCAACCAGATGTAATGATGTGTTCAGTGTACAATGTATTAAACTCAACCGAGCAAACACCACCTCTTCCTTCCTAATCTGACCTTTAAATCTTGGTCCACCGACCTTTCTTTGGAGGGCCTAGAAATGCCGGCCCTTGGCTTAGAGTCCCATCTCTTCTGCCACACATCTATCAAAATGGCTTTGATCTTACATTTGGCCTCACCTCTACCAAGTGGAGCATAAACACAAATGATATCTTGTTTTAAAGACCTTTTGGCTATCTGGTCTACAATTTCATTCCCTTCCATGCCCGAGAGGGCTGGGATCCAGCAGAATCTCACTACTACACCCAGTTTATCTCGATTCTCCATAATAGCGTTAAGGCTTCCAATAGTAGATCACTCCTATTAGATTTGCTAGAGGATAAACTACTCAATACAGACAAAGACTCTGAGCATACTACAATTCTAACAGGTTGAACATCCTCCACCCACTGAACGGCAACTACTATTGACAACATTTCAACAGAGTATACAGACAGTTCATCTGTTAGTCTTTTACATATCTGCACATCAAATTCAGGAATGTCAACACGTGCTCCTGTGGAACCACTATCTGGCTCCTTGGAGCCATCTGTGAAAAGTGGTAAAAATGCATAAAAGCTTCTCCCAATGTAATTGTCAACCAGTTTCCCTATCAATGACCTATGAACAATATTTTATTTTTTCCACCAAGATTAAATCAACAACAGGAGCCGGTAGTAACCAATGAAGAACATCCCCCCCATCACCACAGAAGGGCCAACCTCTCCCCAGCAAGCTTTCCAACTGTCCATCTCTACTATACTCCCAACATTCATCTTGTGTTTGAGGTACTTGATACCATTCCACTGATTCCGCTCCGGTCATTACCACAAGCCCGTCCTTCCCAATTAAGGTGCCACCAACCTCCTGTGCTTTCCAACAGTGGGATGATCAACCTCACAGCCTGTCCAAAGGCATCTCTCCTGCCTCCATTTTAAAAAATAAAATAAATTCAAGGCAGAAATGTAAACTAAAAATTATAATCTAAAGTTTACATTTATTGTCTGGAAGTATAGCGGCTCTGACATCAAAAAAATCAAATCATGTCACCACTCCCTCCTTTACTGAACATAGCCCAGCCTGAGAACAAAACAATGGAAGGATACAGCCACACGTTGCTCCTGAGAGCTATTGGCTTCTTCCAGGAGTTAATACAGTGATCTCTGTGTGAAACAAAAGGGTGTGGCTAGCAACATCTGCTTGGCTGGGCTCGCTTAGGGCCTCCTCTCTGTCTCTCCTTTTCTCCTTCTTTCACTTTCTCACACCCTCTTTCTTGATTTCTCTCTAGCTATCTCTCTTCCCTCTATATCCCTTTCTCTCCTCTCTCCCTCTCCTTTTAAAATATGTTAAAAGTCAATTATCTCCACCACTTGTTCCTGACATCATGGTGCTAATACGAGCTGCTCTTGACCTTACGGCTGTGTGTCTTGGTTCAGATGAAACCGTGGCGTCGCACCATGATTGGATTAACTTCAGATGTGCTGTGTGTCTTGCTCTATTACACTAGACACTCCGATATCCACACAGACACACGCACACCCACACCCTCCAGCTACCCTATATGTCCCACTATCTCCACTCCTATTCAAACCACTCTGAGGTCCATCTGTCACACACATATGCATGCACACATAGAAAACATTGCATACACAAACACCCACATGACACACCCCTATCCCACATACTCAGGGCTCCTAATAATCCTATCCCATGTCCCTCTTCCTCCATGATGAGCAGCCTGGAGAAACTATTTCCCTCCATCTTTCTCACTCTCTGTCTCTGTCCCCTCCACCCCTTCAGTCAGTCCAGAGGGTCCATCTCTCTGAGACCTTATAATCGAGTCAATTAAGAGGGTTCAATGGCCATGGCAAATTGATCTGATTTATAACATTATAATTAGCAGTTCCAATATGGGAGAGAGAAAGAGTCTGACTGGAGAGGATGGGAGGGGCAATTTGAGTTACTTTATATATTCATAATATGAGTATTGACATATCGCATGCCGCACAAAAGATTTGCGGACTTGCAAACTGGCAGAGGGAGAATATGTTCCTTTCCCCTAAAAAAAACAATAGTTATTATTATGAGATATTCCTGCGTCACCTAATATTCAGACAACTGTCAGCATCTCCAGAAATAGTAGATATATCTCTACCTTGTAGAAACTCCAAGTGTGACTGACAGACTCTGACACACACCACACCACACACAATCACGTACGCACACACCGATGGCACTGCCAGTCAGCCAGGGGGTTAGAATAGACAGCCGCGAGAGTTGCTGCCTTCAAATCCAAGAGACTCAACCGCTAATTGTTTCTGAAGAAATGACATTTTGTCTTCCTCGGTTCCTTGCTCAAGGTGTCAGCACCTCAGCGCCTCTCGCTCATACCTGAGGTTTCACAGGGCCTCCGGTGCCCCCCAGCACAGCGTTTGATGTTTCTGAGGACTGTCACCTCGTTGCGTGACTCCATGCTAATTGAAATCGGTATTTATTTACATGCCAGGTAATTTAAAAGATGCCTCAGTGATTTAAAAGTCAAACAACCCCACCTGCCACTCAAACCTGGTTTTATGCGGTGGCAGATTCCCTACATTCCAATGGGTTTAGAGATAGAAAAGAGTGATGATAGTGCTGTAAATTGAACTGGTAAATCCCTCTACATTTTCCCACAACACTATTTTTCTAGAGCAAACTATTTTCCAGATTTTCCATGATTGAAAATGAATGTTTTTGAAGTTATTTTATTACATTTCAATCTAAATTCAGCTAACTCTTGAGGAGTGACCTAGATGCAAAACAGAGGTCCTTTGTGAGTGTGTCTGTGTGTGTATGTGCAGCACAGGAGCCTGCTGAGGGAAATGGCTCATAATAATGGCCAGAACGGAACAAATGGAACGGCATCAAAGATCTGGAAACCATGTGTTTGATGTACTTGATACCATTCCACTGATTCCGCTCCAGTCATTACCACGAGCCCGTCCTTCCCAATTAAGGTGCCACCAACCCTCTGTGGTGTGCACTTTATGCACCCTTATTGCTCTCCAATTGAATTTTGTGGGCTCCAAACAACCACAGGCCTCAGCCCAGGTCCGGCGCAGACAGTCACCAAGTTAGTTGGAGCAAATCAACGTCAGCCAGCCTGTCTTCTATAGTGTTTGGTGTAGACTGTAGAGGAATCTTGAAGCAACCCTGTCATGTTAGGAGACATCAGCTGTCAAATGGAGGCCAAATCTAAAGATTTCAATTGAAACCCCCATCAGAAAAAGGAAAAGAAAATGTCTGTCAATTGTCTTGACGTTCTGCTCCGCTACGATTAACATCACTTAGCATTCATGCATGCAGACCTTTCTGACTGGTGAGAGAATGTTGGTCTGTTAAACGCTAAACTTACTTCGGTAACTAAGCAATACATCACAGACATCCCATAATACAAGTCTGACATTACAAGCATGTCAATACTTGAACTGGTGATGTCACTGAATTCATCAAGGCCCATAAGACACGACAAGTTTTCTGAATAAGCAAAACAGCAGTTGTAATCTGCCCTCTTCCCATTATTGGACAGGACTAGGACTGCAGATTTGCTAGACAACCTTGCCACTGTGTGGTGAAATGCTGGTATTACACTACAGTTCCTATAAAGAGACATACAGGCCTACAGTGGAATTAGTATAATGCTGATAATGTATCCAAACTCAACTCTGGACCTCAAAGCCACTTCCACTGCATGTTTTAATTGTTACCCTCTAATCAGGGACTAAGTTAGACCTGGGACACCAGGTGTGTATAATTATATATAAGGTAGAACAGAAAACCAGCAGGCTCCGGACCTCGTAGGGTAACCGTTGGATACCCCCTGGCACTGTAGCCTAACAATTAAGTATTTTACTGTGATTGTTTTCTATCAAAATTGAAAAATAAACAACAATAGTTTCTTAGCAAAGAGCAACTTCTCAAGCAAGAATTTTGATAGGACTGTCTTGGAGTGGTCTGAGTGGAGGGGAAAACCAAAAATGGCACCAAGCAGGATAAATCGAAGTCCCATCAAAACAGGCTGATATTTCAGGTGGTCTTTTCAAACAGCTCTCACACTAAGAGTATTCTCATAATTTTCACAGTATTATTCCAACCTCATTGTGTGGAAATATATATAAAACACAGAAAAATCATGTTTTTGACTGCACTGGACCTTTAAGGAATCATGAACATCAATCTCAAAAGTTCTGGGATTCAGTTTGGGCCTACCCTACCACAAACTAGGCCTATACCCTCCTACTGCGCATTGTGCCTTCATGCATATGTACATGTTTCATGCACTGTATTCACTACCTTCTTCAAAAGGCATGAAAACAGGATCCTCCTGAACTATTTTGTTTCATATTTAAAAAAAAACTCTTACCACTACATCACTGGTGAGGAGGAAGATGAGCAAGGAGTGGGGAAGCCCGCTGCAGATGGCAACACGTTTCCACGTTCCGTAAACAGACACAAAGAGCAGCTGAGGGACCCGCTTTTGTCTGTAAAATGTGCCAGGGACCAGTAGGTACTTGGCACATGTAGCAGGAACAATTAGCGTCACATAAGCATAGGCCTGGAGCAGCGGGGGAACCAGAGAGAGGATGTGGGAAACAACAAAGCATCTCATTTTCACTGGGAAGACCTGAGATGAGCTGAGCAGAGCTGCAAGCTCACTCCAAGACATCCCTTACCTTTCCCTTCCTTTACCCGTCACCACTCAGAGATTTCGGGCAACTTTTTTCTCCCCCAAAGACAGCTCAAGTCATGGCTCATTTAATTGATGTGTACTTGTGGGCAAGGAGGTTTTGTTTGCATCCGTGCATCCCTAATTAGGGAATTGACAGAGGAAGCATGCTGTCCTTGGAGAGAGCTCTCTTCCCACTCACATCCTCCAAAATCTGTTTTAAACAAGCCTGTTTCTCTCCCCCCATCACAAACCTATGAGAAGCTGAAATGAAAAGTTAAACAAGTGTTGTTTTTTCATGACACAATTTCAGCAGCAGGCCTAGTTGTGAGCGAGTTAAAGGAAACACACTGACAGGCAGCAGGCAAACTGTGTGACTGACTTGAATAACAAAACTATTCTATTGGGCTTGGATCTCTTACCCGGCTAAATAGAAAACAAGTTGTTTCAAAAGATTATGCAAAGTACGGTACGCTGTAACATTTGCTGTAATTTGATGGTGCTAATCTTTCCTATTCACTTGGGATTGAGGCCTGCTGATATCTCCTAACAAATCATGTACAGAAAATATGTGTTGCATAGTATAGATTCAGCTGAACTAAGGTCTATTATTTTATCTTAGGTTGAACATACACTTTAACATCAGTTTGATTGAACAGTATTTCTCATACTCAACCCCAATGTTATGCCACTAGGGGGCAACAAATGGCAATTTATTTCTAGTATTTGTATTTATTATCTGTACTGTATACAGTGGGCTTCAAACAGAGGTTCCCTATGGCTGACACCTTGAAAACCCCACTGTTGCATCATGGGGTGGTGTCTGGAAAACACATTGTGAGGAAAGTGTTCTTGTGGAACATGTACATACAGAGTGACTGATATATTGTCCCTCGCCCTAAAATGATAGTTCCGAACACACAAGGAGGTCAGTGGACTTTCCCATTCACTTTGTATAAATAAGAGACACACATTCACTCAATACACTCTTGTTGGTGTTCTCACTATACAGCTGAATAGACACACTTCCAAAAGGTATCCAGATATCAAGATGTACAGTGCTTTCGGAAAGTATTCAGACCCCTTATCCTTTTCCACATTCTGTTACAGCCTTATTCTAAAAAATGTTTTTAAAATCCTCCTCCATTATACACACAATACGTGATAATGACAAAGCGGGGGGGGGGGGGGGGGTACTGTCAAGCCCTGACCTTAAGTCTCTTTGTTTTCTTTATTATCTTGGTTAGGTCAGGTAGTTTTTTAGGTTAGGTAGTTTTTGTATTGTCTAGGGTTTTTTGTAGGTCTAGGGGTTTTGTATATCTAGGTGTTTATGTCTATGGTTGCCTAGATTGGTTCCCAATCAGAGGCAGCTGTTTATCATTGTCTCTGATTGGGGACCATATTTAGGTAGCCATATTCCTTGGGTATTTTGTGGGATATTGTCTATGTGTAGTTGCATGTCAGCACTAGTTGTTTATAGCGTCACGTTCGTTTTGTTAGTTTGTTTAAGTGTTCTTTTTTTATAAAAGAAGAATGTATTCCAATCATGCTGCGCCTTGGACTCCTCGTTACAACGAACGTGACAGAGTGGCTTCGGGACAAGTCTCTGAATGTCCTTGAGTGGCCCAGCAGGACTTGAACCCGATCGGACATCTCTGGAGAGACCTGAAAATAGGTGTGCAGCAACGCTCCCCATCCAACCTGACAGAGCTTGAGAGGATCTGCAGAGAAGAATGGGAGAAACTTCCCAAATACAGGTGTGCCAAGTATGTAGCGTCATACCCAAGAAGACTCAGGGCTGTAATCACTGCCAAAGGTGCTTCAACAAAGTACTGAGTAAAGGGTCTGAATACTTATGTAAATGTGGTATTTCAGTTTTGAATAAATTAGCTAACTAAAATCATGTTTTTGCTTTGCCATTATGGGGTATTGTGTGTAAATTGATAAGGGGGAAAAACAATTTAATCAATTTTAGAATAAGGCTGTAACTTACCAAAATGTGGAAAAAGTCAAGAGGTCTGAATACTTTCTGAAGGCACTGTATTTCTGCATTGGGCTTGTTCTTGCACTATTAGGTAAATATCTAGCTATATAATGATGTAGTTCAGACCAAACTGATATAATAATTGATTGTTTAGAAGTACAGTAAACTTGTTTTATAGCTGTCACAAATAATCTAAGATGTGCAATGTGCGTATGAGATGCAACAATATTTGAATCTGTTGCTAGTAGAATACTTGTCATGTTGGAATCATATTTTAAAGTAACTGTTCAATGAAAATTTTAATTTTAAAAGCTCACAATTGACATATCCAAATAATGTTGTTGACTCATAAAACCACTCAGTATTTCAAACTTGTTTTTGAAACTGTTTAAAAAACGGTTGTGATTTTCTTGTGATGTGACCTCACATTCTTTGGGCGAGACAATCCCTTCTGGGATTTGTTTAATACCATATTATGCAAATGAAAAGCAGTTATTTTAGTTTTAATTTACTCTCCGGTGGGGAGAAGGAAACTTTGGGAGAAAGTCTCAGGAGTGCACACTTCACACAAACATATCCACTGGGCACAGACAGGAATAAGGTCTGCCCATCCAGGTAAGAGTCACAGTCAAGCAAAGAACAACACTGTGCTGCGGTATGTTTTTTTTATTTATTTCACCTTTATTTAACCAGGTAGGCTAGTTGAGAACAAGTTCTCATTTGCAACTGCGACCTGGCCAAGATAAAGCATAGCAGTGTGAACAGACAACACAGAGTTACACATGGAACAACTCACTGAGAGAACATCCTGTCCTGACCAAACTCAGACTGGTAAGACTGGACTGGGTTAGAGCCAGGGTTAGGGTTGAACCGGCATGTGGACCTGAAGCTTGGGTTAAAGAGCCTGGTTCTCCCCAGTCTATTTACAGTGGGGATCAAAAGCAGGGATGGTTTTACTATAGTATCGTGAGAGTTACATAGGCTACTATAACCACTAGATGTCAGCATAGTACCATACAATCACTGCAGAGAAGCTAATAATCAGCGGTAAGCAGTCGGGTATAAACATTTGGTTAGATTATGCCATAGAAAAATGACTTTTTGGTATTTTGTCAAACATTTTCTCAGTGAAATAACTTCAATGTCCTTCCTTTATGTTGCAGAAAACCCTTGAGGACCCATGGAGCGTCATGCTGGTTGCTAGTGAACAAGCACAACTGATGGCAAATCTGGCCAAACTGATCAATACCAGCAAAACCATTGAAATTGGTATGTAATGATAAAACAAGCTTGTTCCTGAAAACATTTAATATAACTATAGTATAATATTTGGAAGACATTACTTTGTGGCAATATTTTTAACGTTCTAACACTAATTTGGAATTTTTAGTGAACTGTCCCTCATTATAATATCAGTGTAGACGCACTTGCTAGGCCCTCCGCGGCAGTGAGAATAGACTAACGTTAATGTGGTGACTATTTGCACATCATAAGAGGGCGGTTGACAGAGATACATGCTAGGTGGAATGGGCTGAGAGTAGCTGAGGGCCAGGTATAAAAGTCCATGATCAGATGTCAGTTAGGATCACCACTTTATTTTAAGAATGTGAAATGTCAGAAAAATAGTAGAGAGAATTATGTATTTCAGCTTTTATTTCTTTCATCACATTCCCAGTGGGTCAGAAGTTTACATACACTCAATTGGTATTTGGTAGCATTGCCTTTAAATTCTTTAACTTGGGTCAAATGTTTAGGGTAGCCTTCCAAAAGCTTCCCACAATAAGTTGGGTGAATTTTGTCCCATTCCTTCTGACAAAGCTGGTGTAACTGAGTTAGGTTTGTAGGCCTCCTTGCTCACAGATACTTTTTAAGTTCTGACCACAAATTTCTATAGGATTGAGGTCAGAACTTTGTCATGGCTACTCCAATACCTTGATTTTGATGTCCTTAAGCCATTCTGCCACAACTTTGGAAGTATGGTTGGGGTCATTGTCCATTTGGAAGACCCATTTGCGACCAAGCTTTAACTTCTTGACTGATGTCTTGAGATGTTGCTTCAATATATCCACATCATTTTCCCTCCCCATGATGCCATCTATTTTGTTTAGTTCACCAGTCCCCCTTGCAGCAAAGCACCCCCACAACATGATGCGGCTACCACGTGCTTCACAGTTGGGATGGTGTTCTTCAGCTTGCAAGCCTCCCCCTTTTTCCTCCAAACATAACGATGGTCATTATGGCCAAACAGTTTCCTCATCCCAGAGGACATTTCTCCAAAAAGTATATTTTTTCCCCATGTGCAGTTGCAAACTGTAGTCTGGCTTTTTTAAAGCAGTTTTGGAGTAGTGGCTTCTTCCTTGCTGAGCAGCCTTTCAGGTTATGTCGATATAGGACTCATTTTACTGTGGATAAAGATACTTTTGTACCCGTTTCCTGAAGTATTTTCACAAGGTCCTTTGCTGTTGTTCTGGGATTGATTTGCAATTTTCGCACCAAGTACATTAATCTCCAAGAGACAGAACACGTCTCCTTCCTGAGCAATATGATGGCTGCGTGATCCCATGGTGTTTATACTTGCATACTATTGTTTGTACAGATGAACATGGCACCTTCAGGCGTTTGGAAATGGCTCCCAAGGATGAACCAGACTTGTGGAGGTCAAACAATTTTTTCTGAGGTCTTGGCTGATTTTTTTTATTTTTCCCATGATGTCAAGCAAAGAGGCACCAAGTTTGAAGGTAGGCCTTGAAATACATGCACAGGTACACGTCCGATTGACTCAAATAATGTCAATGTCAGAAACTGCTAAAGCCATGACATCATTTTCAGGAATTTTCCAAGCTGTTTAAGGGCACAGTCAACTTAGTGTATGTAAACTTCTGACCCACTGGAATTGTGATACAGTGAAATAATCTGTCTATAAAGAATTGTTGGAAAAATGACTTGTCATGCACAAAGTAGATGTCCTAACCGACTTGCCAAAACTATAGTTTGTTAACAAGAAATTTGTTTTTTTATCTGTCCAGGGATGTACCAGACCCTGAACATTGCGTTGGTAGTACCAGAGAATGGGCATGTGAAATAAACAAATATGTTGTCCTTTCTTTAAAGAGGTCAGATCAACATTCCACTAGTCAATGCAACATTGATATTCAGCTAGTTCACTTCCTCCATCATTCCTCTAGACAGGAATTATATATGTTCTTTCAGTATTCAACCCCAATACAACATTTCAACCCATTGGAATTCAGAAACATTGATTGTCTCCCCAAAAGCTTCCATACAGCATATGCTGTATCTAACATCTGTCATTCAGACTTCACAAAGTGCTGTGGGTGGAGTGGTGAGGCAGTCTGCTCAGGAGAAAGTGTCTACCAAAGGTACAAAGCCAAGCAACCGGGAATCCCTCTCTCCACAATGAACTTAATGCTCCCCTCCAAACCCCAGCAGTAGAAATGCTACTGGAAACAACGCAGGTCAACCATTGTGACAAAAATGCTTGGTAGGGTTTCGATTTTGTTAGGGCGCAGTCGATGGGGATGGAGGATGGTAGTAAAGGCGTCCGCATGCTTCCCAGCCGAAACAGTTCAGAAGAGTTTGTGCATATACACTTCATGATTATTGTGATTGTGGTTTTGCTATTCAGTGTAAATGTTTGTAGGCCTATGTTGCCAAATTGTATCTTTGATCGTATGCTATCCATTCATGTTTTTAGTACGTTATTTTTATATCTGAAAATGAACCAATGATATCAGGCCACACCCGGCCATGATTACAGACACCTGTGTGTGTGTGTCCTTTGACACTATATAAACCAGTCACCCCACAGTGTTGGTCATTATACCCTGATGAAGACAGCTTGTCTGTCGAAATGTTGGATATTAGGTTATTCAATTATTGCATCTGAGCTCCTAGAGTGTGCGGCTCTCCTTTGATTTTTAAAAAGTATGTGGATACCTGCTTGTCGAGCATCTCATTCCAAACTGATGGGCATTAATATGAAGTTGGTCCCCCATTTGCTGCTATAACAGCCTCCACTCTTGTGGGAATCCTTTCCAGTAGATGTTGGAACATTGCTTTCTTGCTTTCATTCAGCCACGAGGGCATTAGAGCAGCAGGTTGGGCACTGGTGTTGGGCGATTAAGACTGGATCGCAATCAGCGTTCTAATTCATCCCAAAGGTGTTCGATGGGGTTGAGGTCAGGGCTCTGTGCAGGCCAGTCAAGTTCTTCCACACCGATCTTGACAAACCATTTCTGTATAGACCTCGCTTTGTGCACAGGGGACATTGTCATGCTGAAACAGGAAAGGGCCTTCTCCAAACTGTTGCCACAAAGTTAGAAGCACAGAATCGTCTAGAATGTCACAGTACCCTTCACTGGAACTAAGCGGCCTAGCCCAAACTAAGAAAACAGCCCCAAACCAGTATTCCTCCTCCACCAAACATTAGAGTTGGCATTATGCATTCGGGCAGGTTGCATTCTCCTGGCATCTGCCAAACCCAGATTCGTCCATCGGACTGCCAGATGGTGAAGGGTTATTCATCACTCCAGAGAACGCGTTTCCACTGAGTCCAATGTTGGTGAGCTTTACACATTGCGTATGGTTATCTTAGGCTTGTGTGCGGCTGCTCGGCCATTAAAACCCATTTCATGAAGCTCCCAATGAACAGTTCTCTTGTTGACGTTGCTTGTTGCTTCCAGAGGCAGTTTGTAACTCAATAGTGAGTGTTGATTTTTACACACTACGCGCTTCAGCACTCGGTCCCATTCTGTGAGCTTGTGTGGCCTACCACTTCTCAGCTGAGCTGTTGTTGCTCCTAGAAGTTTACACTTCACAATAACAGCATTTACAGTTCTGCAAGGCAGAACTTTAACAAACGGATTTGTTGGAAAGGTGGTATCCTATGATGGTGCCACGTTGAAAGTCACTGAGCTCATCAGTAAGGTCATTCTACTGCCAATATTTGTCTATGGAGATTGCATGGCTGTGCACTCGATTTTATACACCTGTCAGCAACAGTGTGGCTGAAATAACCAAATCCAGTCATTTGAAGGGGTGTCCACATACTCTTGTATATAATGTATTATGACAACATTTTGTGACGTTTTGGACCTTTTTTTCCCCCGGTTGTTCAGGCACACAAATGTTTGTTTAGGCAAGTCGAAGTCTACGGCCCCGCGTCTGTGATTGGTCAACAGGAGGGATTCTTCAGTAAAGTCTGTCGTTTAACGAGAGATTACTTGTTTTCATACACATTTTTCCATTGAGAAATACTGCACCAAAATAGTTTTCCCAAACAACCGACAATAAAAATAAAATGCGAAATTCTTCTGTTTTGGTTGATTAACAGCGTCCGCCTGCTTCCCATCAGCCTCGCCCCTCTGCAACCCTCGAGTGTGTGCAGGTTTTGTCATCTGGAGCTGAAAAATGGGGAGGGAGGGGAGGAAGAGTGCAGTTCAAAGGTTTATAATTTATAACTGACACAATTCTATAATGAATACATAATAGAGTGACCAATAGTTACTGTAGTGTGAATGTTTAGTGTTTTAATTACTCAACAAGTAGTGCCCCAGCATCTCAAAAGCTGCAGAAAAGGTCAAATAAGGTCACCAAAATTTCCATTACAGCTATACACGTCTGGCTTGTGAGATTCATATTTTGTAATTCAGACTAAAGCACACAGAATTTCCCCAAAATCTATAGACATACAAAATTAAATGGATGTGTGATTGAAATGTGATTTTCTGGAATTTTTTCTTCTCATTTTGTCTGTCATAGTTGAAGTGTACCTATGATGACAATTACAGGCCTCTCATCTTTTTAAGTGGAAGAACTTGCACAATTGGTGGCTGACTAAATACTTTTTTGCCCCACTGTATGTGATAATTACCTGTATCACCTGTCATGGCCGGTGTAGCAGGTGCAGGGGCAGGTGACTGCAGCTGTGGGGGCTGAGGTTGAGCTAATAGGGGTGTCTGATGTTAAAGAGAAACAATTTTCTTTGGTGAAAATAATTATACAACAAAATAGAGTGAGTGATTGAGTGAGTGTGTATGCGTTTGTGTGATAATTACCTGGACAACATCACACTGCTTCAGGTCTACAAGCCTCTTGAAGTTCCAGCGTGTCACTCCAGGCCTGGAACAGCCTGGTGGAAACATGGTTAGTTGTCACCCACCGAGCCTGTTCCAGGGAGTTTTTCCTAGCCACCGTGCTTTTACACCTGCATTGTTTGCTGTTTGGGGTTTTAGGCTGGGTTTCTGTACAGCACTTTGAGATATCAGCTGATGTACGAAGGGCTATATAAATAAATTTGATTTGATTTGAAGAGACAAACACAGGCACAGACAGATGCATACACTCACGATAACATTCACACTATACACGCATGGATTTTGTGTGGTAGAGTAGTGGCCTGAGGGCACACACTTAATGTGTTGTGAAATCTGTTGCGAATGTATTGTTTTTTTAAATTGTATAGCTGCCTTAATTTTGCTGGACCTCAGGCAGCAGCTCATGTGGATCCATAATAAATGCAATACAAAAAAAAATTAAGCTTGTGTGTGTATCAGGCAACAACGCAGCAAACTTCATTTTCCCAACTGCTCATTGTATTTTCCCCTCACAATCAGTGGTGTGTGTTCTGTGTTATTGTGACTTGTAGTAGGACATTCAGTGATTAGCTTTTAAAAAAATGACTTTCAACATCCACAGTAAAAAAAGGATATAAACTATTCAGATCTGGATTGACAAGTAGGCTAAATCATGAAGTTACAAAACCTCTAGAGCTTATTCTACACTTAAATTAAATAAAGGATACAGGACCTGAACTCTAGGCCCATTCCTCAGGACAACCTGGCCTGATGACTCCTGTCTGTCCCTGTCCCCAGTCCACCTGGTCGTGCTGCTGATCCAGTCTCTGCCGTTTCTGTCTTTGGCTATGGAACCCTGACCCACTCAGGGCTCATCGGAAGTGCTACCTTGTCTCAGACCTGCTGTTTGATCCGGTCTGTCTCTACCGGACCTACTGCTCAGCTATGAAGAGCCAACTGGCATTTACTCCTGAGGTGCTTAACTATTGCACCATATATAACCACTGTGATTATTACTTGGCCCTGCTGGTCATCTACGAACATTTAAACATCTTGAAGAACAATCTGGCCTAAATGGCTGGACTCTTCTATATTCTCCACCAGCACAGCCAGAAGAAGACTGGCCACCCCTCGGAGCCTGGCTCCTCTCTTGGGAATTCTTTCCAAGCCACTGTGCTTCTACATCTGCATTGCTTGCTCTTTGGGGTTTTAGGCTGGGTCTCTGTATAAGCACTTTGTGACATCTACTGATGTAAAAGGTTCTTTATGAAATAACGTTGATTCATTGCTTGTATATGCTTCTATTCATGTCAGTAACTAAACATGACATTGAGTTATCTTACATTTCCTCAATAGAAAGTTGTAACTTAACACTTTTTCCTGGTATTACCTGCGAGGGACATGGGGCTTCAGGTTTGGGACTTGAGGGCCTAGACAATTGGAATATTAACAATAATTAGTACCCACATTGATGAATACAATTCAATTTGGGTTAGTTGTGTATCCCATCTGATTGAGGATTGCTGATGATATACTGTAAGTCCACTTCATTTTGAAAATGTGCCACTAAACCAAACAACTCGATCTAGTGAGAGTGCACAACCATTAGCTTATTTTAACACGTTGAAAATAACAGCATTTTTTCAATGGAGACTTGGCAAAGAGGGCAGAGCTGTCAAGTAAAATGCATATCCATAGCAGCAGCTATGGTACGGCTAAAGACAATGTGACACTACCACAACTGCATGTGTGAGCTGTCTATAATATTAGCTCATTTAATTTCCAGACAACAAATAACAGAACAGTAGGAAGGCTATTGTTGTTGTACTGTAGCCTACTGTACCCCATATCAACCAACTACTAACTAGTGACAAGGCTATAATGTTGTCATTCTGTAATACTGTAGCCTACACCACATTAACCACCTAGCTAGCTAGTGATAGCTTAGCTAGCTAGTTCCAAAGAAACAACCAACGACATCAACAGGGTTTTAAACAAAATATCTAACGTTAACTAGCTTGTATGATGCATGTAAAAACACCTTTGCAGATGATTACAAAGTTCGAAAGCAAAATTGCCTTACCGGTCCGCTGCTCTTGGGAGCGTCGTTAGCATTAGCTAGCTAGCAGCTGTAGCATGTTAACCATTTTTAAATGTTATATTATTATTATTTTTTAAATATATTTTTTAAAACCTTTTTAACTAGGCAAGTCAGTTAAGAACAACTTCTTATTTACAATAACGGCCTAGCTAAAAAACTATCTATCCAGCAAGAATGTCGAGGTCAAAAATGAAATAAACTATTTTAAGCCATGCTGATTCACTAAAATAAGTACATTTCTGTGACTCACTAGCTAACTTTAGCTTTCTAGCTCAGTGTGCACCTCTTCTTGTTTACAGTATTCCCTATGGGAAATCAGACTAGAGTAAGGTGACCAGACGTCCCCGTTTTTGGTGGCCTGTCCCTGGCTGGAGCTGCCTCCGGAAATGTCCCCGTTTTTAACTGTGCGTTAAAAACAGACTGCAAAGTTAAATAATATTTTACTTGGCAAGAAAGGCCGGGCAGCAAAGCCTACTGGTTGACGTCTCAATCACGTAGTGCTTGTTTTGTCCAGCAGGAGGAGCTGCTCGCTATAGCAGCTTCATTATCTCTTCTACTAACTTCTTGCTCGCGCTAGTTTTAGAGAAAACTGCTGTGGAAAACTCAGCCAAAGTTAGCAAGTGTCAAGTGAATCCACAACATCACTACAAACGTCTTTTCAAGCCAGGTAGGTTACAATTGTTTGAGATACTAGCTAATGATGTTATATTTTCACAATTTATTATATATATATAGATAATCTGCTTTATAAGGTTTTAAATAGGTTATGCTAGCTAACATTAGCTATGTCGACTAAGTTATCTAGCTAGATTAACTTGCTACTTTCATTATATTAAATTAATTCATAATTCTGAGAATATTTATTTGTAGAATAAAAAAATTAATGGTTTGGCATTATAAGTAGTGAAAATATATTTAGACATTTTCATGGATAACTTTAGCATAATGTTCTGTTAGAGTGGATAGGAAGAAGAGTGAAAGAGAGAGGAGGAAAGGTAAAGATATGATTACCGAGCCTGCCAATTTATTATTCCAAACAATGTTTTTGAGATAAAATACAAAAATGAGGCAAGCAATGGGAATCTGTTAACCAAAGTATTTTATCTAATAGTGTACTATTTATTATTAAAGATTGGAGAGGAAGGGGAAGGGAAAATTAAGGTAGTAAAAAGAGTGAAGCAAAGAGAGTGTGGAAGAGTGAGGTGGAAAGGTAAAGAGAACGAAAGGAAGAAAGAGCAGGAAGACAAGTGAAGACAAGAGGAGAAAGATTAGAGGAGAAGAAAAAGTTAAGAGAGTAAGAAGAGTGACACAAAGAGAGTGAAGAAGAGCAGACAGAGGAGGTACAATGTCTCTTTCCAAGAAACGGAAATGCCATTTTAATGACAACATGATGAGAGAATTTCCATTTATACACTCCGGTCAAGACGATAGAATGGTTAACTGCACCCTTTGTAATTCCTCTTTTTCAATTGGCAGCGGGGGAAGAACGGCAGTGGTAGAACATCAACAGACGAAAAAGCATAAAGCCTATCTGTTTGGCCGTGTTGGTATGCCATCTATCACCACATTCCCAAGAAGAATATGATTTAGCTGTGCAGGAGGGTGTCTTTGCATACCACACTATGCGACACAATCATAGTTACAGATCTATGGACTGCACAGCACAACTGACACGGAAGCATGAAGCCTCTCTGATTACCCGTGTTGGTATGCCCTCTGTCACCACATTCTTCAAGAAGGTAGAGCCTTCCCAAGAATAATGTGGTTTAGCTGTGCAGGAGGGTGTCTTTGCAAACCACACTATGCGACACAATCATAGTTACAGATTTATGGACTAGAGGTCGACCGATTATGATTTTTTCAACGGCGATACCGATTATTGGAGGACCATAAAAGCCGATACCGATTAATCGGCAGATTTATTTATTTATTTGTAATGATGACAATTACAACAATATTGAATGAACACTTATTTTAACTTATTATAATACATCAATAAAATCAATTTAGCCTCAAGTAAATAATGAAACATGTTCAACACATGGTTAGCGGATGTTAATGTGAGTGTAGCGAAATGCTTGTGCTTCTGGTTCTGACAGTGCAGTAACATCTAACAAGTAATCTAACATTTCCCCAACAACTACTTAACACATATAAAAGGGGTGAATGAGAAAATGTACATATAAATATATGGATGAGCGATGGCCGAGGGGCATAGGCAAGGTGCAACTAGAAGGTATAAAATACAGTATGATTCATATGAGATGAGTAATGTAAGATATGTAAACATTATTAAAGTGGCATTGTATAAAGTGACTAGTGATCCATTTCTTAAGGTGGCCAGTGATTGGGTCTCCATGTAGGCAGCAGCCTCTCTGAGTCAGTGATTGCTGTTTAGCAGTCTGATGGACTAGGGATAGAAGCTACTCATCAGTCTCTAGGTCCCAGCTTTGATGCACCAGTACTGACCTCGCCTTCTGGATGGTAGCGGTGTGAACAGGCAGTGGCTCGGGTGGTTGTCGTCTTTGATGATATTTTTTGCCTTCTTGTGACATCGGGTGCTATAGGTGTCATGTGGGGCATGTAGTTTGCCCCCCCGGTGATGTGTTGTGCAGACCGCACCACAGTCTGGAGAGTCTTGCTGTTGAGGGCGGAGCAGTTGCCGTACCAGGCTGTGATACAGCCCGACAGGATGCTCTCGATTGTGAATCTGTAGAAGTTAGTCAGGGCTTTGGGTGACAAGACAAATTTCTTCAGCCTCCTCACTGCCTGTGTGGGTGGACCATTTCAGTTTGACGTTGATGTGTACACCGAGGAACTTTCCACTTTCTCCACTGCTGTCCCTTCAATGTGGATAGGAGGGTGCTCCATCTGCTGTTTCCTGAAGTCCACGATCATCTCCTTTGTTTTGTTGACGTTGAGTGAGAGGTTGTTTTCCTGGCACCACACTCCGAGTGCCCTCACCACCTCCCTGTAGGCTGACTCGTTATTGTTGGTAATCAAGCCCACTACTGTTGTGTCGTCTGCAAACTTGATTAAGTTGGAGGCGTGCATAGCCACGCTGTCATGGGTGAACAGGGAGTACAGGAGGGGGCTGAGCATGTACCCTTGTGGTGTACCCAGTGTATAGGATCAGCGAGGTGGAGATGTTGTTTCCTACCAGTGGCTAGGGATGCCTGTCAGAAAGTTCAGGACCCAATTGCACAGGGCGGGGTTGAGGCCCAGGGCCTCCAGTGAAGTTCCTTTAGGGCCATCTTGGGGTCTGCTTGAGGGGAAATGTACACAGCTGTGACGATAGCTGACGAGAATTCTCTTGGAAAGTAAGATGGCCGGCATTTAAGTGTGAGGAATTCTTGGTCGGGTGAGGAGAAGGGCTTGAGTTCCTGTACGTTATTATGATTACACCATGGGTCGTTAATCATGAAGCATACACCCCCGCCCTTCTTCTTCCCAGAGAGGTGTTTATCTCTGTCTGCACAATGCATGGAGAAGCCCGGTGGCTGAACCGATTCCGACAACATATCACGAGAGAGCCATGTTTCAGTGAAATAAAGAATGTTATTATATTATTATATTATTACAATCTCTGATGTCTTTCTGAAAGGCAACCTTACTCAAATTTTGCCTACCTTGTTGTCAAGAGACTGGACATTGGCGAGTACTATGCTAGGGAGCAGTGGGCGATGTGCACGTCTACAGAGCCTGACTAGGAGGCCGCTCCGTCTGCCCCTTCTGTGGCACTGTTGTCTTGGGTCAGCTACTGAAATTAGATCCAGTGTCCTGTGTGGTGGTCCAAGCAGAGGATCCGCTTTGGGAAAGTCGTATTCCTGGTCGTAATGTTGGTAAGTTGACGTTGCTCGTATATCCAATAGTTCTTCCTGGCTGTATGTAATAAGACAGAAGATTTCCTGGGGTAACAATGTAAGAAGAAATACATATAAAAAACTAAATACTGCATTGTTTCCTAAGGACTCGAAGTGAGGCGACCATCTCTGTCATCTCTGTATACAAGAAAGGACATTGAACATTATGATAACTCATGCTAACTCATGCTAATCCCATACTAACTCGTGCTAAACCCATTCTAACTCACGCTAAACCCATGCTAACTTATGCTAACCCATGCTGACTCATGCTAACCTATGCTAACTCCAAACCCACTGATTTATTGGAGATTCGAAAGCATGTCAGCCTCAGTCTGAGAAAGAGCTAAATCAGTACCCTCTACCCCCTGAGATTTAATTTGGTTCAGGTTCAATTATGTTATTAGATATGATTCTCCACTGAATTGCTGCCTAAAGTTACATAAAGGGATTATATGTATAGCATGTTGTGATGATTTCTGATAATGTTCAATGTCTTTCCATACATAGGTCTATTGCTTCTGAGTAGTGAGTGTCTTGATGTCTGTATCACTAAAACATTTTAAAAGTATGTGTTTATTTGTCTAAAAAAAACTTGATTTGAATTGATAATCTACCAACCTATGTGTTCTTGTATCAATCCCTGTGTTCTAGTACTTCTTTAATGTTATAGTTAGAACTTCCAAAAGTAATGTCACGCCTGCTCTCACTCTTCCCATAATGCAGGCTGCCCTGCATTACGCACTCCTGCCACCATCATTTATGCACACCTACCTTCCCTCTTTTTACTCACCTGGACTCACTCAATCACCTGTTTATTCCCTAGCCTATACTAGTCAGTTCCCCAGCTCTGTCCCCCGCTGCTGCATTGCTTGTCATATGTCCGTGTTACCCGTGTGCTGACGCTGTTCCTGTCTTGTTCTCTGTCTGTTCCTGAATAAATGTCTGACTCCCCGTACATGCTTCTCCTGTCCGGCGTCGGCCCTTACAAGTAAAGTAAAATGCCATGATAAATTTGAGCAATTAAGGTAACTCATCAAATAAACTAATCAATTGCATCAACACATACAGTGTATCCAATGTGTGAGCCTCTTTACAAAGATTCTACTTAAAATAAAATTAAATGTTATTTGTAACATGCGACCTTACAGTGAAATGCTTACTTGTTGCTACATTCTGGTAAAAATGAGGTAAAACTGATTTAAGTTTCCCTGCATTAAAGTCCCCGGCCACTAGGAGCATCTGGATGAGCATTTTCTTGTCCGAGATATGGGTGTGGTTAACATTGGCTGCCATAAACATTCATTTTACTGTGATCCCTATAATAGAAACTGTGGTTAGAAAATTGCTTTCTAAAATTCTAGCCACACGATTAGAGGACTTATTGCCACTAATTGTGAATGGGGACCAAACTGGCTTCATTAAGGGCTGTAAGTCATGTAACAATATCAGGCAGCTTCTTAAAGGCACAGTCACCTTAGTGTATGTATACTTCTGACCCACTGGAATTGTGATACAGTGAAATAATCTGTCTGTAAACAATTGTTGGAAAAATTACTTGTGTCATACACAAAGTAGATGTCCTAACCGACTTGCCAAAACTATATTTTGTTAATTAACAAGGAATTTGTGGAGTGGTTGAAAAACAAGTTTTAAATGACTCCAACCTAAGTGTATGTAAACTTCCGACTTCAACTGTGTGTGTTTGCTGTTTTTTTTGCTTTGTCTTTGAATCTCAATGTGTCGAAATTGTGAAATTCCAATAAAAATACTGTTACAAAATAAAAATCCTGAGCAATCTACACACAATACCCCATAATGACAAGGCAAAAACAGAATTTTAGAAATATTTGCAAATGTATTAACAATAAAAAATAAATAAAAATACCTTATTTACATAAGTATTCAAACCCTTTGATATGAGACACAAAATTGAGGTGCATCCTGGTGCATCCTGTTTCCATAGATCATCCTTGAGATGTTTCCATAACTTGATTGGAGATCAGCTGTGGTAAATTCAATTGATTGGACATGATTTGGAAAGGCAGACACCCGTCTATATATCTCACAGTTGACAGTGTATATCAGCGCAAACACCAAGCTATGAGGTTGAAGGAATTGTTCATAGAGCTCAGAGACAGGATTGTGTCGAGGCACAGATCTGGGGAAGGGTACCAGAAAATGTCTTCAGCATTGAAGGTCCCCAAGAATGCAGTGGCCTCCATCATTCTTAAATGGAAACAGTTTGGAACCACCAATACTTTTCCTAGAGCTGGCCAAACTGAGCCATCAGGGGAGAAGGGTCTTGGTCAGGGAGATGACCATGAACCCGATGGTCACTCTGACAGAGTTCTAGAGTTCCTCTGTGGCGATGGGAGAACCTTCCAGAAGGGCAACCATCTCTGCAGCACTCCACCAATCAGGCCTTTATGGTAGCGTGGCCAGACGGAAGCCACTCCTCAGTAAAATGCCACTTGGAGTTTGCCAAAAGGCACCTAAAGACTCTCAGACCATGAGAAACAAGTTTCTCTGGTCTGATTAAACCAAGATTGAACTCTTTGGCCTGAATGCCAAGCGTTTGATTTGATTTGAATGCCAAGCGTCATGTCTAGAGGAAACCTGGCACCCTCCCTACGGTGAAGCATGGTAGTGGCAGCATCATGTTGTGGGGATGTTTTTCAGCGGCAGGGACTGGGAGACTAGTCAGGATCGAGGCAAACATTCATGGAGCAAAGTACAGAGAGCTCCTTGATTAAAACATACTCTGAGCCTCAGACTAGGGCGAAGGTTCACCTTCCAACAGGACAACGACCCTAAGAACACAGTCAAGACAATAAAGGAGTGGCTTCATGACAGATGTCTCTGAATGTCCTTGAGTGGCCCAGCCAGACCCCAGACTTGAACCTGATCGAACATCTTTGGAAAGACCAGAAAACAGCTGTGCAGCAACGCTCCCTATCCAACCTGACAGAGCTTGAAAGGATCTGCAGAGAAGAATGTGAGAAACTCCCTACATACAGGTGTGCCAAGCTTGTCGCGTCATAAATGTGCTAACATTTCTAAAAATCTGTTTTTCTTATCATTATAAGGGAGTGAGTGTAGATTGAAGAGAGAAAAACAACTATTTAATCAATTTTATAATAAGACTAAGGTAACAAAATGTGGAAAAAGTTAAGGTGTCTGAATAGTTTCCAAATGCATTGTAGATTTTATTTCAAGATATGGGTGTGGTTAACATTGGCTGCCATAAACTTTCATTTTACTGTGATCCCTGTAATAGAAACTGAAACTTAACTGAGAGCAATAAAAGACACAGTCACTATCAGAAAACACACTTCATCTGAACAGGGACAGCTGGTATTTGAAAAAACAAGTCCTGATTTTAATTATGAGGTAAGCAATGGGGGGGGGGGGGGGGGTTTAAGTAATTCTTTTTTTGTTACAATTTAATTTTAGTATTTTTGAATATGATATGACCCCTTGGTAAGCAATCTTTTCATTTTTTTTGTGCATTATCATATTATGTGTAACCGATGCGAAATGGTTAGCTAGTTTGCGGTGGTGCGCTCTAATATCGTTTCAATCGGTGACGTCACTTGCTCTGAGACCTTGAAGTAGTGGTTCCCCTTGCTTTGCAAGGGCCGTGGCTTTTATGGAACGATGGGTAACGATGCTTCGTGGGTGACTGTTGTTGATGTGTGCAGAGGGTCCCTGGTTCGCGCCCGGATTGGGGCGAGGGAACAGATTAACTTTATACTGTTACATATGCATAATTTGCTATATTCAAAATGCTTTCTTCTCATTGTGTAATACATTTATTCGCTATGAACTTTAAAGGCCCAGTGCAGTCAACCTGTACTTTTTCTTTTATTTCATATTGTACAACAGCTGATGAAACAAAAAGTGTGAAAACATTTGATCAGTGTTAATTCCTGATAGTTGCTGGTAGAAAAATACAATATATACAGGACCTTCCAATTAGAAGGTTCGCAATGGCGGGAGTTACGGGTTTCCATGATGACATCACTATGCTCTAAATTTGGTGATAGGCCAATACGAACAAGAGTTCCAAACCTCTCTGCCAATAACATCCTGTTTTCAGTTTCCCCCTCCCCACTCAGACCTCTCCCAGACAGTCCTAGCAAAATTATTACTTGAGAATTCGTTGTTTTTTTGCAAAAAAGGTTTTAGTTGCCCATTTTAATGGAAATCTATTACAGTAAGGTACTTAAATGTTGTCCATAAATTATCTGATATTGATTTAAAAACAGCTAAAGTACTGTTTACATTTTCTCAAAATCAAAATCATTCTCAGTGACAGTGAGAACACCCTTGAAAAAAAACTAAAGAAACTGCAATGTCACTTCACCTGGGAGCTAAACAAGGAACAGGCTGACCTCAACCTCCTGGAGATAAAACTACGTGAAACGCTGGAAGTAGTTCAGGAGGGCTTTGAAGGCAATCTGAAAAGACACAGTTTAAACCTGCTGGCTTATATTAAACACCTAAAAGCTGAAGATAAGAGATCACTGGAATGCTTAGAGAAGGCAGAGAGGGAAAACGCTCATGGCGAGAGGCTGTGTGTAGTGACGTATGGAAACCTGGCCTGGGTCTGCCATCACATTGGAGATGACATAAGAGCAGACGGGTATATTCAGAAGCTGGAGGAGATATACAAGGCCTCTGCCACAGCCTCAACCTCTGTCCTGCTTGTGCCCAGAGAGGTCCACAGTGAAAAGGCCTGGTCCCTCCTCAAGTTCTCAAAGCACCACTACACAAGGTATCTAGATTAATTATTTATTATGTATATTGTAATAAAAGGCTGACTGATGACTGTTGGCTTTATGTACTGTTTAGTCTGATTTCACTTTTGGAAATCAATAACACCTCTCCTTTCAGTCCTTTTTCGTCATCTACCCTCCCCTCTTCTCTCCCCTCACTTATCCTGTTTCTTTTCTTCCCTTCTCCTCTCCTTAGAGCCAAGGAGTGCTTTCAGGAGGCTCTGCAGATGGAGCCTGAAGATAAGGAGTGGAACTCGGGTTTTGCCTTCTCTCTGTTCCGCGAAGAGGGCCTGGTGACTAGGGAGGACCAGAGGCTCTCCTATGAGGATTCCCTTGCTGTTAAACAGCTGAATTATGTCCTGGAGCTCAAGCCAGACAGTGCCATGACCAGGGTCTACCTGGGCCTGAAGTGCTACAAGAACCGGAGGAACGCAGAGGCCTGGGGCTACATGAGGAAGGCTCTGAGTCTGGCACCCTACGACCTCAGTGTGGTACTACAGGTGGGGAGATAAGTTTAGGCTAAAAAGCATTCTAATGCTCTAAGATTAGGTCACATATTTCTGTGATGTGTTGGACCTATAGGTATTTTGGATTTAAAATGAACAGTTTCTGTCTATATATGACTATCCAGGGTTGTGTGTATTAGTAGGGCATGCACAAAGTGTTATGCCTCCTGTTTCACTCCATTTAAAATGGGTTTCTCCTATTTTGTGCTTTCTGAACACTATCGAGCTAATCCTGGTTGCATCACTGGTTGCATCACTGCCTGGTGTGGCAACTGCTCGGGCCTCCGACCGCAAGGCAAAACAGAGGGCATTGCGTACGGCTCAGTATATCACTGGGACCAAGCTTCCTGCCAACCAGGACCTCTGTACCAGGCAGTGTCACAGGAAGGCCCAAATAAATTGTCAAACTCCAGCCACCCTAGTCATAGCCTGTTCTCTCTGCTACCGCACTGCAAGCAGTACCGGAGTGCCAAGTCTAGGTCCAAGAGGCTTCTTAACAGCTTCTATCCCCAATCCATAAGATTCCTGAACATCTAATCAAATGGCTACCCAGACTACTTGTATTGCCCCCCCCCTTATTTTATGCCGCTGCTACTCTCTGTTATTATCTATGCATATGTAACAGTATAACTTTAGACGTCCCCTCGCCCATACCCGGGCGCGAACCAGGGACCCTCTGCACACATCAACAACAGTCACCCACGAAAGCATCGTTACCTATCGTTCCACAAAAGCCGCGTTTCACATCCGTTACACAGTCACTTTAATTACTCCCTACATGTACATATTACCTCAATTACCTCGACTAACCGATGCCCCCACACATTGACTCTGTACCAGTATGCCCTTTGTAAAGTCTCGCTATCGTTATTTTACTGCTGCTCTTTAATTACTTGTTCCTTTAATTTCTTATTCAGATTTTTTAAACTGCATTGTTAATTAGGAGCTTGTAAGTAAGCATTTCACTGTAAGGTCTACACCTGTTGCATTCAATGCATGTGACTAATAACATTTGATTTGATTTGAGGTGGGGAGGTTCATGAAAAAGGAGCAGAGTTATGATGAAGCCCTGGCAGTGCTGCTTAGGATGCTGCAGAGGGCGCCAAACTCTTCCCGCCTGCACCACGAGATAGCCAACAACTACCGCTGGAGGGCTAAGCAGAGCGGAGACCCCCACAACCAAACCCTGCTCAAACGCTGTGTGTTCCATTTGGAGGAGGGGGCACGCCTCAACCCCACACACATCTACCCTCAGGTTAGAGATACATGCATGCACACACACACAGTGATAAACACACACAGGACAGGGAAGCTACATCAAATCAAATTGTAGTAGTCACATGCGCCGAATACAACAGGTATTACAATGAAATGCTTACTCACGAGCCCCTAACCAACAATGCCGTTAAAAAAAACATGCCTACGGAATTTTTTTTTAAAGTAACAAGTAATTAAAAAGCAGCAGGAAAATAACAATTGCTAGACTATATACAGGGGGGTACCGGTACAGAGTCAACGTGCAGAGACATCGGTTATTTGAGGTAATGTGTACATGTAGGTAGAGTTCCTAAAGTGACTATGCATAGATGATAACAACAGAGAGTAGCAGCAGTGTAAAAGGGGGGGACAACGCAAATAGTCTGGGTAGCCATTTGATTAGGTGTTCAGGAGTCCTATGTTTAGAAGCCTCTTGGACCTAGACTTGGCACTCCGGGTACCGCTTGCTGTGCGGTAGCAGAGAGAACAGTCTATGAATAGGGTGGCTGGAGTCTTTGACAATTTGTAGGGCCTTCCTCTGACACGGCCTGGTATAGATGTCCTGGATGGCAGGAAGTTTAGCCCCAGTGATGTACTGGGCCCTTTGCACTGCCCCCTGTAGTGCCTTGCAGTCGGAGGTCGAACAGTTGCCACACCAGGCAGTGATGCAACCAGGATGCTCTCAATGGTGCAGCTGTTAAACCTTTTGAGGATTTGAGGACCCATGCCAAATCTTTTTAGTCTCATGAGGGGGAATATGTTTTGTAGTGCCATCTTCACGACTGTCTTGGTGTGTTTGAACCATGTTAGTTTGTTGGGGATGTGGACACCAAGGAACTTGAAGCTCTCAACCTGCTGCACTGCATCCCCGTCGATGAGAATGGGGGCGTGCTCAGTCATATTTTTCCTGTAGTCCACAATCATCTCCTCTCTCTTGATCATGTTGAGGGAGAGGTTGTTGTCCTGGCACCACACGGCCAGGTCTCTGACCTCTTCCCTACAGACTGTCTCGTTATTGTCGGTGATCAGGCCTATCACTGTTGTGTCATCGGCAAACTTAATGATGGTGTTTGAGTCATGCCTGGTTTTGCAGTCATGAATAAATATGGAGTACAGGAGGGGCCTGAGCACGCACCCCTGAAGGTCCCCTGTGTTAAGGATCAGCGTGGCGGATATGTTGTTACCTACCCTTACCACCTGAGGGCGACCCGTCAGGAAGTCCAGGATCCAGTTGCAGAGGGAGGTGTTTAGTCCCTGGGTCCTTAGCTTATTGATATGCTTTGAGGGTACTATGGTGTTGAATGCTGAGCTGTAGTCAATGAATAGCATTCTCACGTTTGTGTTCCTTTTGTCCAGGTGGGAAACGGCAGTGTGGAGTGCAATAGAGATTGCATCATCTGTGGCTCTGTTGGGGCGGTATGCAAATTAGAGTGGGTCTAGGGTTTCTAAGATAATGGTGTTGATGTGAGCCATAACCAGCATTTCAAAGCACTTCATGGATACAGACATGAGTGCTTCGGGTCGGTAGTCATTTAGGCAGGTTACACTAGTGTTCTTGGGCACAGGCACTGTGGGGGTCTGCTTAAAACATGTTCGTTTACCGACTCGGGCAGGGAGATATTAAAAATGTCAGTGTAGACACTTGCCAGTTGGTCAGTGCATGCTCGCAGTACATGTCCTGGTTATCCGTCTGGCCCAGCGGCCTTGCGAATGTTGACCTATAATAATAATAATAATAATATATGCCATTTAGCAGACGCTTTTATCCAAAGCGACTTACAGTCATGTGTGCATACATTCTATGTATGGGTGGTCCCGGGGATCGAACCCACTACCCTGGCGTTACAAGCGCCATGCTCTACCAACTGAGCTACAGAAGGACCGATGTGAGTAAGACCTGTTTAAAGGTCTTACTCACATCGGCTGCGAAGAGCGTGATCACGCAGTCTTCCGGAACAGCTGGTGCTCTCATACGTGTTCCAGTGTTATTTGCCTCGAAGCGAGCATATAAGTAGTTTAGCTCTTCTGGTAGGCATGTGTCACTGGGCAGCTCTCGGCTGTGCTTACGTTTTGTAGTCTGTAATGGTTTGCAAGCCCTGCCACATCCAACGAGCGTCAGAGCCAGTCTAGTACAATTTGATCTTAGTCCTGTATTGACGCTTTGCCTGTTTTATGGTTCGTCGGAGGGCATAGCGGGATTTCTTATAAGCTTCCGGGTTAGAGTCCCGCTCCTTGAAAGTGGCAGCTCAAGCCTTTAGCAGTGCAGATGTTGCCTGTAATCCATGGCTTCTGGTTGGGGTGTGTACACACGGTCACTGTGGGGACAACGTCATCGAGGCACTTATTGATGAAGCCAGTGACTGATGTGGTGTACTCCTCAATGCCGTCGGAGGAATCCCAGAACATATTCCAGTCTGTGCTAGCAAAACAGTCCTGTAGCTTAGCATCTGCTTCAGCTGACCACTTTTTTATTGATCTGGACACTTGTGCTTCCCCCCATTTAAGCAGGAATCCGGAGGATAGAATTATGGTCAGATTTGGCAAATGGAGAGGTTTGTATACATCTCTGTGTGTGGAGTAAAGGTGGTCCAGAAGTTTTTTGCCCCTGGTTGCACATATAACATACTGCCAGAAATTTGGTAAAACCGATTTAAGTTTCCCTGCATTAAAGTCCGGGGCTACTTGGAGCGCCGACTATGGGTGAACGTTTTCATGTTTGCTTATGGTGGAATACAGCTCATTCAATGCTGTCTTGGTGCCAGCCTACGACTGTGGTGGTATATAAACAGCTACGGAAAAAATACAGATGAAAACTCTCTAGGTAGATAGTGTGGTCTACAGCTTATCATGAGATACTCTACCTCAGGCGAGCAATAGCTCGAGACCTCCTTAGATATCGTGCACCAGCTGTTATTTACAAAAATACATAGTCCACCGCCCCTTGTCTTACCAGATACTTCTGTTCTATTCTGTCGGTGCAGCGTATAACCAGCCAGCTGTATGTTGATAGTGTTGTCGTTCAGCCACGACTCCGTGAAGCATAAGATATTACAGTTTTGAATGTCCCGTTAGTAGTTTAATCTTCCGTGTCGGTCATCTATTTTATTGTCCAAAGATTGCACGTTTGCTAGCAGAATGGAAGGAAGTGGGGGTTTATTCGATCGCCTACGAATTCTCAGAAGGCAGCCAGCCCTCCGGACCCTTTTTCTCCGTCTCCTCTTCACGCATATCAAGGGGATCTGGGCCTGTTCCCGAAAAAGCAGTATATTGTTCACGTCGTCAGACTCGTTAAAGGAAAAAAAAGGATTTTGCCAGTCCGTGGTGAGTAATCGTAGTCCTGATGCTCAGAAGTTATTTTTGGTCATAAGAGACGGTATCGGCAACATTATGTACAAAATACGTTTTGAAAAATATGTTATAAACAAAAAAAATCGGTTGGGGACATACACTATTATCACTGATTTACCACATCCATTCTCCTCTCGACTCTGACCCAGATGATATTCAAATACTTTCTTTATCACTGAGTTATGGTAATAATATCCAAACAAGACAATCTCCTCCTCTCCCCCAGGTGGAGCTGGCTGTGAGGTACTCAGAGCTGAAGGACACCAGTAAGGCCATGGAGAAGTTCCAAGAGCTGTGGTCCCGGTCAGATCTGAAGCCCTCCGACCGCCAGGCCTGGCACCGCATGTATGGTGACGTCCAGCTCTACCACCTGGGCTCTGAGCGGACCGCTGTCAACCACTACAAGGAGGGCATGAGGCTCTATAACATATCAACTGAATGGAGTCAGTGTAGAAGAAGGCTGCTCAAAGTGCTGAGCTTTAACAAGGATAGGAGAGGAGATGACCCCTATGATATCAGAGAGTTCGTTGACTCATTCAAGAGAGGGGTTTTTAATGTGGAGGACGCTGGGGTGTCGACACTGACACTGGGCCACCCCTAGTCCACTTCATAATGAGTAGCCTTCCACTTTACCATCAACAGCTCTTTACATGTTTGATCATTCATAATAACAATTTGCTGATAATGCATTTAATATACACTGAGTACACCAAACATTAGGAACACCTTCCTAATATTGAATTCCCCCCCCCCTCCCATTGGCCTCAGAACAACCTCAATTCGCCCAGGCATGGACTCTACAAGGTGTCGATCCTGTCCCATGTTGACTCCAATGCCTTTGGGTGGTGGACCATTCTTCATTCACACGGCAAATTCTTGAGCGTGGAAAAATCCAATTGCAGTTCTTAACACAAACCGGTGTGCCTGGCACCGACTACAATTCCCTGTTCAAAGGCAATTCAATATTTTGTCTTGCCCATTCATCCTCTGAATGGCATACATACACAATCCATGTCTCAAGGCTTAAAAATCTTTAATTAATCTGTCCCCTCCCCTTCATCTACTCTGATTGAAGTGGATTTAACAAGTGACATCAATAAGGGATCATAGCTTTCACCTGGATTCACCTGGTCAGTCTTTGTCATGTGTATATACTGACTGACTTTCACTTGGTCTAAAAAGCACTTTACATACACTTTTTTTGTATAGGGGGTGGGGTGAAGGGAATTAGGGGTGACTAATAAAATACTATGTTACCCCTCAAATTGAAATATATAAATATAATATATTTAAATAAACATTTTGCCTATGACATTGTTTAAAATAAGTGAATCACTGTGCATGCTATTCTAACATACAGCTGAGAAGTGACATGGAGTTAAGTGCTAATTTTTGTAAAATATACTATTTCACAATAAAAAATGTTTGCTGATACAATGTTTTCTCTTATTGCAGCCAGTGACCGTAAACACATATTTACTATTCTCTCTCTCTATGAGGTTTTCATATCTCATCAATAGTGTAAAAGGCTATCCTTCATCTGATATCATATATTATTCACTCAAATATATCACTGATTTCTATGGGGCAACCTACATAAAATAAAACATTGCTTGTAGTGAGGTGTGAAGAATGGCTGCATCACTGGAACACATCCAAGTCATTTGTCTGATTTCTGGCTCTTCAGCCAGCCTGTCTGTGCCAAGACTTGTGCATTTGTCCTCATATAGACATGTATAAAAAGGTGCAAGGTTAAAAGTGCTGCTTGACTGAGATATGGGAGTGGTTATGTCTAGGCCTAGGGTGATTCTTGCATGACTATTTTACACTTTCATTACAGTAGTCTCGTGTAGCGCTATACAGTAATATTACAAGCAAAGCAAATTCAGCCAAACCAGAATGTTCAACCACTTTCCATAATATTAAGAAAATCATCAAAACAAGGAAAGCTTTAGCCCCTTGAATAAAACAATAGTCTGAACACTTAAAATGTATTAAAGATGTATTAGACTTGAGATTTTGAGGTGTCATTGTAGACTACAGACGTTTAAGGGAAATGCTCTCCTATGGGCTACGTCACTGCTGTCTGCGACAAAACAATGAGGGAGAGAGAGAGATAGACCGCGATAGAGAGAGGACGCGCGCGTTGGCAGGCAGTCAAGCCTACGGCTGATTCAATACATTTTCAGCACTATGGACAGTTCCATTTTGCAGCGCGAGCGGACAGCGAGGGTATAAAAGATAGGAGCAGCGCTACTTAGCCTACCAACACCGCTGAGACAACTGGGGCAACATGAGCCACCAAATTGAGAATCGGTCGGGTTCTCCACAAAGAAGAGCTCAAGATGACTATTCCCGCTATCAACACAAACTGACCGGATCCCCCTCAGGGTCCAGGACCGTTATAGGTTTTGGGTCGGCTACCGCATTTATGAACAGAGGATATGCGACGACGCCGAAGAGCGAATTCGGATCGGTTCCGAGATCGGATATCTTTTTAGATTTATCAAACACGTTTACCGGGGTGTTGACGAAAATTGATGAGAAAGAACTGCTCCATGGGCTGAACGGCCGTTTCACCGGGTTCATCGAGAAGGTGCGCCATTTGGAGCACCAAAATGAATTGCTCGAGAGGGAAATCGAGGAAATCAAACAGAAGGCACAGTCACCCGCATCTCTGGCACAGGAGCACGAGTCGGAGCTTATGGATCTGAGGAAACTAGTGCATGACATCACCCTTCAGAAGCGTCAGATCGTGATAGAACATCAGAACCTGGAGGAAGACTTCCTCACCTTGAGAGACAAATACGACCAGGAGGCTCGTGAACGCTCGGATGCAGAGAAAGGCATCCTGGTGCTGAAAAAGGACGCCAACGACGCATACCTGGCAAAACTTCAGCTGGACAAGAAAGCGCAATCTCTGGTGGACGAGATTAACTTCCTGAAGAAAAACCATGAGGACGAGGTGTTGGAGATGGTAGCCCAGATCCACGAGTCTCAGGTGACGGTCGGGGGGCATGCCTTTGCAAAACCCGATATCACTGCGGCTCTCCGGGACATCCGTGCAGAGTTGGAAGGTCACGCCGCCTCGGACATCCTTGAGGTCGAGGAGAGTTTCCGTGTCCAGTTCACAAAGTTGACAAAAGCGGCAGAGAGCAACAGAAAGGCGCTGAAGGCAACACAGCAGGAGATCCAGGAGAACAGGAGGCGCTTCCAAGGGAAGAACATTGAACTGGACTGCGCGAAAGGAACGAGAGAGGCCCTGGAAAAACAACTACATGAGCTGGAGGAGCGTCACTATTCGGAAATTATTAATTACCAGGTAGGCTATGGTTTATTTCTTACCTCTAATAATTTATTGCAAATAAACATATGCATTTGTATGATAACCCCTGCTTTTCTGTCCAGGACACTGTCAGGCAGCTTGAGAATGAGCTGACTAATGCTAAACTAGACATGTCTGGCCACCTGAGAGAGTACCAGGACCTGCTGAATGTCAAAATGGCTTTGGATGTGGAGATTCTCTCTTACAGGTAAGAGACAAACTCTGTCTCTCTCACTAGATAAGGAAACTTGTTTTGGTCATTTTGAATATCAAAGTCTAGCCATACAATATCCTTGACAAAGGAAAATACCATATGTGTTATTTTTTATTTAACCTTTATTTAATTAGCCAAATCAGTAAAGAACAAATTATTATTTACAATGACGGCCTACCCCTGCCAAACTCTAACCCCAACGATGCTGGGCAAATTGTGTGCCGCCCTATGGGACTCCCAATCATGGCTTTTTGTGATACAGCCTGGAATCAAACCAAGGTCTGTAGTGACGCCTCTAGCACTGAGACGCAGTGCTTTAGACCGCTGTGCCACTCGGGAGTTGTAGTGTGTTCCTGGATCTATTTCTGGGGATAACCAGGGTGTGCACCTTTTATTCTACCCCATCACTAAAACATTTGAAAATGTGCAAAACTGTCATAGTGTTAGTGACGGATCACTACAGACACAGTTAATAACGTATAACAAAAAAAGAAACAGTAGACATTTTCTAGAAAGAGGAAGTTTGATTTCATATTTAACACATCAAATGAACAGATCGTGGCTTATATCACAATACACAATGACACTTTAGTCATAATATGGATATTGAGACACATCTACACAAATTGGGACATATCCATATTATTGTCATGATGGTAATCACGCCTAATAAGTCTCTGTCTCCATATAGGAAACTCCTGGAGGGTGAGGAGTTCCATCTGTCCACCATCTCTGACACCCACATCTCCATGCCCTACATCTACCGCCAGTCCCCTGTCTACACCCTGTCTTCCCTGGCCCGGCAGGGAGGGCCCACACGCAGGTCTGAGCCCCAGTACAAGTTTGTAGAGGAGATCATCACTGAGACCACCAGAGAGGTGGAGTCCGAGTTTGAGGAGACAGGCTCTGAGGAGACAGGAGAGGGAGAGGAGGAGGGAGAGGAGAGTGACAAAGATGAGAGGAGGGGTAAGGAAGAGGAGGATGAGGAGAAAGTGGAAGATGTAGGTAAAGTGGATCTTAAAGCGGATGCCCCAGAGAAAGAGGGGGAACAGGAGGAAGAGTCTAAGGGCCAGCAGATAGAAACATCAGCAGAGGTTGAGGTAAATGGAGATGGAGTTAACACTAGCAAGGGAGAAAATGGAGAGGAAAGAGATGACAAAGGAGAGGAGGACATTGACACAGGTGACAATACACAAAGTGAAGTCAAATCAGCTAAGGCCACCAGTGAGGAAGAGAAGGAAAAACTGGACACAACAGAGGAGATAGATGGTGAGATAAAAGATGTGGGGGAGCCATTAGAAAACGATAACACCCCAAAACATGACAAGTCCCTGCCAGAGGTTCCCATGAAGGGTGACATTTCCATAGAACCCAAAACATCAGAGTCAGAGGATATTCAAACAGAAAGTTCAATAAAGGGTGAACCACAGGTCCCCACAGAGGACATCTCCAAAGAGCCCAAAAAGGTGTCAGAGGAGAGCAAAAAAGAAAGCCCATCAAAAGAGAAAAAAGAGGTAGATCTGAAAGAGCATAGCGCCCTAGCACTGGAGCAGAAGCCTGATCAGAAGGTGCACAGAGAATCAGACCAACTTCAAGAGGCAGAGAGTGCTGTGGCAACACAAGAAGAGGATCTCCCTGGGCCCACAGAGAAGGACATGAAATCCCATGATATCAATGCTGAGCTGAAAAACAGTTCCACCAATGAGACATGGGGACAGGTGAAGTCACCAGATGATTCTGGTGTAAAAACTACACAGGATGACAAAACGGTAGGAGGTAGAATTTCAGCCAGACTTCCCAGCACAACAACTGAGTGTGAGGAAGAGCCTGTGCCACAGACCCCTGAAAAGGAGGTGGGTCTGACAGAGCCAAAAATGAGCAGCAATGATGATGGTGTAAAATCTGTTGAGCAGAATGAATCTAATGGCAGTGAAAATTTCACAAATGATATCATAACAGCTGAGGAAAAAGTGAAAGAATCTGATACATCCTCTAAACTAGACACAACTATCTCCCCTAAAGAGGAATCAACCCCACAACCAGAGCCAACCGTCACCCCCAAAGAAGAAACATCCCCAAAAATGGACCCAATGGTCACCCCCAAGAACAAGACATCCCCTAAACCAGACCCCACAGTCACCCCTAAAGAAGAAACATCACAATCAGACCCAACCATTACCCTTAAAGAAGAACAATCCCCTAAATCAGAATCAGCACTCACCCCTAAAGAAACTTTCCCCAAACCAGCCCCAACTATCACCCCCAAAGAGACCTCCCCTAAACCAGAAACAACCACCACCCCTAAAGACGGAACTTCCCCAAATCCAGAACCAGCAATCACACCTAAAGAGCCTTCCCCAAAACCAGCCTCAATCATCACCCCTATAGAAAAAACTTCCCAAAAACTAGAGCCAGCAGTCACCCCTAAAGAAGAAACTACCCCCAAACCAGAATCAACCATCACCCCAAAATATGAAATATCCCCTAAACCAGCCCCAACCGTCACCCCTAAAGAAGAAACATGCCCAAAACCAGACCCAACCGTCACCCCTAAAGAAGAAACAAGCCCAAAACCAGACCCAACCATTACCCCTAAAGAAGAAACATGCCCAAAACCAGACCCAACCGTCACCCCGAAAGAAGGAACTTCCCCAAAACCAGAAGTCACCCCTAAAGAAGGAACTTCCCCAAAATCAGCCTCAAACGTCACCACTAAAGAGGATACCTCCCCTAAACCAGAATCAACCATCACCCCAAAATATGAAATATCCCCTAAACCAGCCCCAACCGTCACCCCCAAAGAAGAAACATCCCCAAAAATGGACCCAATGGTCACCCCCAAGGATGAGACATCACCTAAACCAGACCCCACAGTCACCCATAAAGAAGAAACATCACAATCAGACCCAACCATTACCCCTAAAGAAGAACCATCCCCTAAACCAGAACCAGCAGTCACCCCTAAAGAAACTTTCCCCAAACCAGCCCCAACTATCACCCCCAAAGAGACCTTCCCTAAACCAGAAACAACCACCACCCCTAAAGAAACTTCCCAAAAACCAGAACCAGCAGTCACCCCTAAAGAAGAAACTTCCCCCAAACCAGAATCAACCATCACTCCAAAATATGAAATATCCCCTAAAGAAGAAACATCCCCAAAACCAGAAGTCACCCCTAAAGAAGGAACTTCCCCAAAACCAGAAGTCATCCCTAAAGAAGGAACTTCCCCAAAACCAGAAGTCATCCCTAAAGAAGGAACATCCCCAAAACCAACCCCAAACATCTCCACTAAAGAAGGAACTTCCCCAAAACCAGAAGTCACCCCTAAAGAAGGAACATCCCCAAAACCAACCCCAAACATCACCCCTAAAGAAGAAACTTCACCAAAACCAACCCCAAACATCACCCCTAAAGAAGGAACTTCCCCAAAATCCGCCTCAAACATCACCACTAAAGAGGAAACCTCCCCTAAACCAGAATCAACCATCACCCCAAAATATGAAATATCCCCTAAACCAGCCCCAACCATTACCCCTAAAGAAGAAACATCCCCTAAACCGGCCCCAACCATCAAACCTACCGAGATCACCCCTAAAGATGAAATATCCCCTATATCAAACTTAATCATTACCCCAGAATCAACGACCATCCCTATAGAGAGTGAAATGATCAGCAGTGGAGGCAAAGCTGAGACTGCCACACCACCAGAGAAACAGGTGTCTTCCATTGCAAAGAGCAAGGACTCACACAGAGAGGCGCCAGAGAGCAGCACAACTCAGGAGAAACCAGAGGAAAGTACGGCTAAAGAGCCTGAGAAGGTTACGGATCCCAACGATAAAACCCCAAAGACAGAGAATGTGAAGACCAAGGCCTCTGAGGAAAAACCTGAACATGTGGAGATATCTATTACAAAGACATCGCCAGTGAAAGAACAGGATGTATCAACCATGGGTTTGAAAGAGAAAACTGTTGACGGGAAGACAACAGAAGGGGCACAATCTAAAATAGACGAGAAAGGCTTTACAAGAGGTGATGAAGACAGCAAAGATGACACAACTGCGAAGAAGACATCAACAGGGCAAGCTGCTCAGCCAATTGCAGAAAAGCAAGCTAAACCTAAAACCTGGGACTTAACCTCTTTTTAGAAAGACCAGATTTAGAGGTCAGTAGAAGTTTTCTGTAAACCTGCATGATTAGTGCAAGCCTTCGAAGCAATATGAGAACTGCTCCACCTTGAAAGATTAACTGACACTTAATATGTTCAGTATCATAATTCATAACTGTCAATTATGAGACCATTAAAGAGCTCCTGTGAGATATGTACTGCAATATTGAATGTAACAAATCAAAAGCTGTATTTTGCTGTTCCTATTTTCTTCTGCCCAAGCGATGATTGGAATTGGGATGATAATGTTCATGGTTGATAATGTGATTTGATAATGCCTGAATAAGCCAAGAAATAAATGCTATTGGAAGAGCACTTCTGTTTCCAGCTATTCTAACTTGCTGTGCTGTATTCCACCTGATAAGATGCACCACATAACAGCCAATTTAAGAGTAAAAAAAAAAGGCTTTTGCCTTTACATCAGTGTCCCCATGATGAAACAGAGGTACTTTAGGGTCACCCAGTTGCTCATAAAAGTGCCTTATAGTCAGGTCTTTATATAGACCAAAGTATCTGGATAAGGTGACCCTCAATTCATCAGCTTTGAAAGTGTGCTGCTGACACACCACATTGTTGAACTGACCTTGTTCCCTGACCCTCACAATCTTTTACCCATGAGAGGTTGTCTATAGGCCAGCTTCCAGGCCAACTATACTGAACAAAAATAAATGCAACATGTAAAGTTTTCATGAGCTGAAGTAAAATATCCCATACATTTTACATAAACACAAAATGCTCATTTCTCTCAAATGTTGTGCATACATTTGTTTACATACCTGTTAGTGAGCATTTCTACTTTGCCAAGATAATCCATCCACAACCCCAGACTACGTGTAACCACGCCAACCCAGGACCTCCACATCCAGCTTCTTCACCTGCGGGATTTTCTGAGACCAGCCACCCAGACAGCTGATGAAACTGTGGTTTTGCACAACCGAAGAGTCAGAAACCGTCTCAGGGAAGCTCAGCTGCATGCTCATCATCCTCACCAGGGTCTTGAACCGACTTCAGTGAGTAAATGCTCACCTTCGATGGCCACTAGCACGCTGCAGAAGTGTGCTCTTCAATGATGAATCCTGGTTTCAACTGTACGGGCAGATGGCAGTCCGCATGCATGGCAAAATACGTCCCAGTTCTTCCGTGGCCTGCACACTCAGACATGTCACCCATTGAGCATGTTTGGAACTGGATCGACAGTGCGTTCTAGTTCCCGCCAATATCCAGCAACTTCGCACAACCATGGAAGTGTGGGAGAACATTCCACAGGCCACAAACAGCAGCCTGACCAACTATGTGAAGATGTGTTGCACTGCATAAGGCAAATGGTGGTCACACCAGATACTGCATTTCTGATCAATGTCCCTACTGTGGCCAACAGATGCATATCTGTATTCCTAAATCATGTGAAATCCATAGATTATGGCCTCATTTCAAATGACGTCATGTAACTCACGAAAATCTTTGAAATTGTTATATTTCTATTTGCCCGCCTTGATAGGAGTTTAACATACCAGACTGCAGTCAATGACGAGGCAAACAATCGTTTGATGGAATTTGAAATAGAGCACAAAACATTATGGACACCTGATCTGTCCATGACAGACTTACCAGGTGAAAGCTATGATCCCATATTGATATCACTTGTTAAATCCACTTCAAATCAGTGTAGATGAAGGGGAGGAGCCAGGTTAAAGAAGTATTTTTAAGCCTTGTGAAATGAATTGTGTGCCATTCAGAGGGTGAATGGGCAAGACTAGATTTAAGTGCCAAGAACTACAACGCTACTGGGTATTTCAAGCTTAACAGTGTTAAGTGTCAAGAATGGACAACCACCCAAAGGACATCCAGCCAACTTGACACAACTGTGGGAAACATCATGGAGCCAGCTTCCCTGTGGAAGCCTTTGATACCATGTCAAGGCCATGCCTCAATGAATACAGGCTATTCTGAAGGCAAAAGGGGGTGCCACTCAATATTAGGAAGGTGTTCCTAATGTTTGGTATACTCAGTGTATATGCAAGACCTCCCAAGGCCAGAGAAGTTCAGCTCTCAATAAAAGCCAGGAGTTGGTTTCTGCAGTTAAGACTTTATTGAAAAGTTAAACATACACGTTACAACCTTCCAGGTTTCCGGTGATCTCAGCCAAGTGACCAGAAGCTACTGGGATAGCATTGACACTGAACTTGACTTAGTGTACACCACACCAAAGCCGGACAGTATCCAGGCAGTTTGGCTTTACTGTGAACCTTATTAAACCCTCCCATAGTAGTCTGCAGCAAAGTAGAAAACAAAAGAAAGCCTGCCAGGTCAGCCAAGAATGAAAGGTTTTAACCCCAACATAGAATCTGTTTCAAGCCACCCAAAATCTGCTCAGTTTAAGCGAGGGCTTCATCATGTACAGTGTTGATAGAACATCTCAAATCCCAATGGCTGACTGACAGATCATAACAGTACAACACAGCTTTAACCTCGTCCTCATGTGCGTGGAAGGAAAAACAAAAAGGCGTATGATGATATTTAAATAGGGGAGCCTAGTGCAGTGAATAACGCAGTTATAAATGAGATGTGTTCAGACAAGATATTAGATGATTGGTTAGAAATGGTCAAATCAGAAATGTATGACCAAACCCAACCGCTGTGTTTAACCAATCTGATGTCTCACCAAATAAAAACACTTCAGAGATGTACATAGAAGCCACGTGACCAACTAGCTACATGGAAGGAGAACAATGTGGTGTATTTTATTGTCATGGCCGTGTTGGATAGATGCAATGAGAAGGTGTATAAATTATTGACCCACTGAAAGTGTCTTTGATGGAAACGGCAAAGAAAACATTTACAACAAAGAATGACGGGGTAGTGTTTTTTTCTCGTTGTAGCCTCTGAACAAATCCCTTCCATTCATGATATACCCCCTTGCTGGTTTGAGTTGGAAATGGAAATTTTAAGGGCAGATACTGCTGATATCTCGTTTCCTTCACCGCAAGGAGAGTTTAGGCCTCCAGTTCCATCCCCAGGCCCAGCTTGTGGCCTCCAGTGTTGATGCCCTTACCATCTACCAGGGCAGAGAGGGTGAGTTTCACACCTGCAACAGGAGAGAGGAAATCAGGGTCACATTCAGGATGACAGTAAAGAAAATAGGTGTCAACTAGGGATGGAAATTAAGCAAGCCAGAGGGTCGTACTTTCAGATAGATGTGCAGAACTACTGAAAATCCTAAAGTTCCATCCCCGGTGTCGACAATGCAGATATATATCTCGTATAGAACACACATGATTTCCTATTTTTAAAATGAGATACTTGCTGAGATAATCCGCGATCAAGTCGTTGGAATCTCCCCTTTAAACAGCATGCATAATGGCAGTCGCTGGGAAGATCTAGTCGCTAGCCCCCTCTCTCTATTGGCCAACCGTCGCTCCTTTCATTGAAAATGACTGGTTGCCGGTAGCTCGTTTGCGGATGATCTCACCATGTGCTAGTCCTCAGTAAAATACGAACATCTTTAAAATCCATTTGTGCAGTACAGTGCACTTATACATGCACTTATAGAAACATTCCTACTTCCCTCCATATAATGTACAGCATTGTCCAATGAATTTATATTGCAGATAGTACTGTATGAGAGTCATTACGGGCTTAGGTTGAGGAAGAGAAGCAGATACTTGTTTGTGAACAACCCTTCAAAATCGCAGATTAGGCTATTTCAGCAACACCTGTTGCTGACAGGTGTATAAAAATTGAGCACACCCATACAATCTCCATAGACAAACACTGACAGTAGAATGGCCTTACTGAAGAGCTGTGACTTTCAATGTGGCACCGTCATAGGATACCACCTTTCCAACAAGTCAGTTTGTCAAATGTCTGCCCTTCTAGAGCCGCCCCAGTCAACTGCAAGTGCTGTTATTGTGAAGTCGAAACGTCTAGAAACAACAACGGCTTAGCTGCAAAGTGGTAAGCCACAGAAGCTCACAGAACAGGACAGCAGAGTGCTGAAGTACGTACAAATCGTCAGTCACAACACTCACTACAGAGTTCCAAACTGCCTTTGGAAGCATTATCATCACAAGAACTGTTTGTCGGGAACTTAATGAAATGTATTTGCATGGCCGAGCAGTCGCACGCAAGCCTAAGATCATCATGCGCAATGCCAATCGTCGGCTGAAGTGGTGTAAAACTCAGCACCATTGGACTCTGGAGCAGTGGAAACACGTTCTCTGGAGTGATAATCACGTTTCACCATCTGGCAGTTCGACGGACAAATCTGGGATTGGCGGATGTCAGGAGAAAGCTACCTGCCCCAATGCATAGAGCCAACTGTAAAGTTTGGGGGAGGATTAATGGCCTGGGGCTATTCTTCATGGTTTGTGCTAGGGCCCTTAGTTCCAGTGAAGGGAGATCTTGATGCTACACTAGATGATGACATTCTAGACGATTCTGTGCTTCCAACTTTGTAGCAACAATTTGGGGAAGGCCCTTTCCCGGTTTCAGCATGACAATGCCCCATGTGCACAAAGCGAGGTCCATACAGAAATGGTTTGTCGAGATCGGTGTGGAAGAACTTGACTGGCCTGCACACAGCCCTGACCTCAACCCCAGCGAACACCTTTGGAATGAATTGAAATGCCGACTGAGGACAGGCCCAACATCAGTGCCTGACCTAACTAATACTTGTGGCTGAATGGAAGCAAGTCCCCGGAGTAATGTTCCAACATCTAGTGGAAAGCCTCACCAGAAGAGTGGAGGCTGTTATAGCAGCAAGGGGGACCAAGTGTGGGACCAACTTCATGTTAATGCCCATGATTTCAAAATGAGAAGTTTGATGAGCAGGTGTCCACATACTTTATGGTCATGTAGTATATTATGAAGTGTGGGTTGGCCCTTTTATTTTATTTTTATTTCACCTTTATTTAACCAGGTAGGCTAGTTGAGAACAGGTTCTCATTTGCAACTGCAACCTGGCCAAGATAAAGCATAGCAGTGTGAACAGACAACACAGAGTTACACATGGAGTAAACAATTAACAAGTTAATAACACAGAAAAAAAGGGGAGTCTATATACAATGTGTGCAAAAGGCATGAGGAGGTAAGCGAATAATTACAATATTGCAGATTAACACTGGAGTGATAAATTATCATGTACAGGTAGAGATATTGGTGTGCAAAAGAGCAGAAAAGTAAATAAATAAAAACTGTGGGGATGAGGTAGGTGAAAATGGGTGTGCTATTTACCAATAGATTATGTACAGCTGCAGCGATCGGTTAGCTGCTCAGCTAGCTGATGTTTGAAGTTGGTGAGGGAGATAAAAGTCTCCAACTTCAGCGATTTTAGCAAATCGTTCCAGTCACAGGCAGCAGAGTACTGGAACGAAAGGCGGCCGAATGAGGTGTTGGCTTTAGGGATGATCAATGAGATACACCTGCTGGAGCGCGTGCTACGGATGGGTGTTGCCATCGTGACCAGTGAGCTGAGATAAGGCGGAGCTTTGCCTAGCATGGCCTTGTAGATGACCTGAAGCCAGTGGGTCTGGCGACGAATATGTAGCGAGGGCCAGCCGACTACAGCATACAAGTCGCAGTGGTGGGTAGTATAAGGTGCTTTAGTGACAAAACGGATGGCACTGTGATAAACTGCATCCAGTTTGCTGAGTAGAATGTTGGAAGCAATTTTGTAGATGACGTCGCCGAAGTCTAGGATCGGTAGGATAGTCAGTTTTACTAGGGTAAGCTTGGCAGCGTGAGTGAAGGAGGCTTTGTTGCGGAATAGAAAGCCGATTCTTGATTTGATTTTCGATTGGAGATGTTTGATATGGGTCTGGAAGGAGAGTTTGCAGTCTAGCCAGACACTTAGGTACTTATAGGTGTCCACATATTCAAGGTCGGAGCCATCCAGTGCGGTGATGCTAGTCGGGCATGCGGGTGCAGGCAGCGATCGGTTGAAAAGCATGCATTTGGTTTTACTAGCGTTTAAGAGCAGTTGGAGGCCACGGAAGGAGTGTTGTATGGCATTGAAGCTCGATTGGAGGTTAGATAGCACAGTGTCCAATGACGGGCCGAAAGTGTATACAATGGTGTCGTCTGCGTAGAGGTGGATCAGGGAATCGCCCGCAGCAAGAGCAACATCATTGATATATACAGAGAAAAGAGTCGGCCCGAGAATTGAACCCTGTGGCACCCCCATAGAGACTGCCAGGACCGGACAACATGCCCTCCGATTTTACACACTGAACTCTGTCTGCAAAGTAATTGGTGAACCAGGCAAGGCAGTCATCCGAAAAACCGAGGCTACTGAGTCTGCCGATAAGAATATGGTGATTGACAGAGTCGAAAGCCTTGGCAAGGTCGATGACGACGGCTACACAGTACTGTCTTTTTTCGATGGCGGTTATGATGTCGTTTAGTACCTTGAGTGTGGCTGAGGTGTACCCGTGACCGGCTCGGAAACCGTATTGCATAGCGGAGAAGGTACGGTGGGATTCGAGATGGTCAGTCACCTGTTTGTCGACTTGGCTTTCGAAGACCTTAGATAGGCAGGGCAGGATGGATATAGGTCTGTAACAGTTTGGGTCCAGGGTGTCACCCCCTTTGAAGAGGGGGATGACTGCGGCAGCTTTCCAGTCCTTGGGGATCTCAGACGATATGAAAGAGAGGTTGAACAGGCTGGTAATAGGGGTTGCGACAATGGCAGCGGATAGTTTCAGAAATAGAGGGTCCAGATTGTCAAGCCCAGCTGATTTATACGGGTCCAGGTTTTGCAGCTCTTCCAGAACATCTGCTATCTGGATTTGGGTAAAGGGGAACCTGGAGAGGCTTGGGCGAGGAGCTGCGGGGGGGCCGGGGCTGTTGGCAGAGGTAGGAGTAGCCAGGCGGAAGGCATATGGCCAGCCGTTGAGAAATGCTTGAAGTTTTCGATAATCATGGATTTGTCGGTGGTGACCGTGTTCCCTAGCCTCAGTGCAGTGGGCAGCTGGGAGGAGGTGCTCTTGTTCTCCATGGACTTCACAGTGTCCCAGAACATTTTGGAGTTGGAGCTACAGGATGCAAACTTCTGCCTGAAGTAGCTGGCCTTAGCTTTCCTGACTGACTGCGTGTATTGGTACCTGACTTCCCTGAACAGTTGCATATCGCGGGGACTGTTCGATGCTATTGCAGTCCGCCACAGGATGTTTTTGTGCTGGTCGAGGGCAGTCAGGTCTGGAGTGAACCAAGGGCTGTATCTGTTCTTAGTTCTGCATTTTTTGAACGGAGCATGCTTATCTAACATGGTGAGGAAGTTACTCTTAAAGAATGACCAGGCATCCTCAACTGACGGGATGAGGTCAATGTCCTTCCAGGATACCCGGGCCAGGTCGATTAGAAAGGCCTGCTCACAGAAGTGTTTTATGGAGCGTTTGACAGTGATGAGGGGTGGTCGTTTGACTGCGGCACCGTAGCGGATACAGGCAATGAGGCAGTGGTCGCTGAGATCCTGGTTGAAGACAGCGGAGGTGTATTTGGAGGGCCAGTTGGTCAGGGTGACATCTATGAGGGTGCCCTTGCTTACAGAGTTAGGGTTGTACCTGGTGGGCCCTCAGCTCATAAAAGCAGTGAGCGACAGAATGGTTTAACACACAAGAGGACCACTTTTAATTAATACTTAAGTGCTATCCCTACATATGTACTTGAACAGTGAAGCTAAAAAACTTTTCATTTGGCTCTATACTCCAACATTTGGGACTTGAAATCAAATGTTTTATGTGAGGTGACAGTACAGAATGTCACTATTTATTACATATCCATTTTACCGGTTAGAAATTAAAGCACTTTATGAATCTTGTCCCCCCATTTAAAGTAGTCATAAGTATTTGGACAAATTTGCATAGTATATTTAATTTATTCATAAGCTTAGTATTTGGGCCCATAATCCTAGCACGCAATGACAAAGCTTATGACACCACAAACTTGGATACATTTGCAGGGTGACCCAGTCCCCGAAGTGACTTAATAAACCCTCTCGCATATTATTGAGGTCTACTCAGGAATTCAGCATTCCGTTATCTTGCCAAACCCCTCATCACATTTCTGGATAGCGGAGGTTGTCTTTACAGGTCTGATTAGAGTTTAACCTTTCAGTAATGCTATTGGTCAACAACTCAGATGTTATTTAAAGGTCTTGGATTCATTGTGCCTTCTCTTTTTTGTTCCTGATCCACGCTGGTGAGATATACACTCTCCCATGAGCTATGGGCCATGGCACAAGCTATTGTTTCTTTGTCCCATTCCCTCTCTGATCATGCTTAGAATAATGCTTTGTAACTGAAGTTTATGCCTTTTATTTGATTTCAATCATTTAACAAAGTAATTAAATACATCTATATTTATAATTCCATTCTCAAACCTTTGATTGCTGTAACTCAACTGTAGTCTCTTGCATATTTTTTAAATCATCTTATAGTCAGATAACATTTTAAATAGGCTGATTGCATATGTTACGCCCCTGAAAACAGGGGAGAAATAATCACGAGAGTGATACGGTGTTGTATTCTCAATTCAACTTTTAGTTCAACCTTTACAAAAGTAACACATTACAAAACATAAAACGCATTATACAAATAACACAGCAAAATATCTTATTAACAACGCACATGTTCATTCAAAATCGACATAAAATGGCAGCTACTCTCAGTACGATGCTATTCTTCGCTACAACAGAGCAGAGCTAATATTACTCTCTTCAAACTTAACCCTAACTTCCTCAAGATGTTACTAAGACACACCTTAAACACTCTTGACATGTTAGCGAGTTATAACATTTAAATTACTATTTTTATCATCAATAAAGTACCTGAAAACAGGGGAGAAATAATCACGAGAGAGATACGGTGTTGTATTCTCAATTCAACGTTTAGTTCAATGAGAAAAGACCGCCATTTCCCCCAGGAATATGGGTGGAGACCAGAGCCATCGATCTCCGGCTCATAGATTAAGAGCATTTCGTAGATCACAGATTAACACTTTTAGGCACCACAAAATAAAGTAATCAATATAACGTTTACACATTACTCTCACAATTCGTACCCTTTGACAGATTTTAACTTTAACACAATTATATGAATGTTATCAATCTCTATCAACTAATACTGAATGCATCTTTTTAACCTTAGACGTTTTAAGATCCTCACATACTATGAACTTACTAATACTTTTTAATGTATAGCAGGCTATGAATATTTCCTTTAACCTGTCACACAGTCTTATCATGGGTCACATGAAGAATATATAATATTATGCACATATCAAATATTCACCTAATACACAGTTCATGCCCAATATAAATGAATAGTAAATAATGTAGTGTGTCATTTGTAGTGTGTAATTTGAGTCACTTATTGTAAATAAGAATATAATATGAAACAAAAAAATCTCTAGCTTACATAGATGGATTTTGATGGGGATTTATTATTTTATTATGCGCTTAGATTTGCGCAGGGCACAGACATCGACTTTAGGGGGTTAAAGTCCTAACATCAGAACTAAAGGAACAACCTGTGAACTTTATTCTAGTGACAGCTGATAAAATAACCTTTAGAAACACCAATAAGATAACTATTATAATTATCCTTAAAACAAGAGGTCTTACCTGGTCTCAGCGTCTGGGTATAGCCAACACCGACAAGGCTGTTGTTGTTCACTTTAGCCTGAAAAGACCAAATGAATTGATTAACTTAAAATCCAAAGGCAGATAACGACAGCAGTCAGAAATGTACTTAACAACTCTGATATTTCAGAGCCAGACAATGTAGTGAGGTGTAGAAGATATTTCTTGCATGTGTTCTTAGGATACAAAGGACACAGTCAAAAAAAACAACCAAGAAGAGTAGTTTTCCAGACACAGATTAAGCAACAACAAATAAAATTGATGGAAAATCTCCATTGACAATGCTTTTCAGTCCTGGACTAGGCTACATGTGTCTGAAACTGGCACAAAGAGTAACTCGTGCTCGGTACTTACACTGATGGAGGCGCTCTTGTCCAGCTGGTATTTGGCTGCAATGCCAAAGTTTGTGCTGTTGCTGCCGGCAGTCCAGGCAAGGTTGACCGCCGTCTCCAGCACTGGGCTCACCTTCTGGTAGATGGAGCCGCCAAACTGTGCACCGTCGTTACTGTAACACAAGAAAGGGGAGAAGATTTGAGAGAGAACTGCAGTCTTTATAGTAACAATAACCAGGGAGAGGAGTGATAAGAGGGTATTTCTCTGTAGACCAGTTTGAAATAAAGCCCTTTCCTCTACCCTCATATGCAGTTTGTTGGGTCTGACATATTGAGCCCTTTATAGGGGCTTTGGTTCAATCGTTGGATATTCAATGATTATAATTTCCAAGTTGAACCATCACCATATTGCCTACAGCTCTGTCTATTCACCCATGTCAGCATTAAAAATTAAAAAACGTTTTACAATTGAATGTAATTGGTAATGCATGTACACAGCAGAGCACTGGAAAGTCATAACATTTTAAATAGAAAGGCATAATAAACTAATGTATGCCCTCAATTACACGTTGGTGTGCAGCTGGAAGTCCCCGGTCTTGTATCCCACAGCGAAGTTGTTCTGGGTCATCTTAGACTTGGCCGTGTCAAAAGTCATCTGGTAGCCGGCGAGCCAGCCCTCGTAACCCACGACGGCCGCCCCGTGGATAGTGGGGCCAGCAAAGTCAAAGTCGACATCACAGCCCAGGTTGACAAACTCGCGCTTGTAGGCGGTCTTGACTTTGCCGCTCTTCTTGCTGTTGGAAAGGAAAACTGTTTTGGTTAACCATAACCTACAGTCTGAACTATAATATTTTGAATGAACAGCTAAACAGCTCAGGCTTAATATAGCCAGTCTGAGGGAAATGTAGCAACCGTAACATAATGAATGCAATTGGGACAAACCAAGAGATGAAAAACATCACTCCAGTAGTAATTCACCTATACACTTATGTTCATAATCAATAGTCCACAAGCAATAACAATTCGGAGCCACGTCTTTCTGGAACATTACACCAGCCAACAAGGTTTACAGTAGGTGCATCAACACACACAACAACAAATCAGACTTTATGAGCCTCTTGTGCTAATGTTACATGACACCAAGCCCAGTTCTAAACTAATAGCCTGGCCAGCATGAAGCTCGCTGAGAAACTAGCCTTCTGTGGGTTGAAGTTACCCCCAGACACCGATCTTGAGTCAGTTTTGCATTGTCTGTACTAATGGTGAAGTTTAGGATAAAGGAAGCGGATCCTAGATCTGTACCTAGGGGAAACTCATCCCACGGAGCTCAGTGGACATGCAGTGACTCATGGAGGAATAAGGATATGAATGGGCACTTCAGGCTAACGTTGGACCAAATCATGGTTTCAGCGGCATAAAAAGAATCTAGTTTAGTAAAATGGCAGTGGACATTGATGCAACCAATAAAACATACAAATTGGATAGCAAAGTCAATGGGTTGCTAAATGTGTCCAAATGGTCACAGTTTGGAGGCCCTGCTAGGAGAATAAATAAACTACATTCAAATAAAAGCACAAAAACAGTAACACAATCCATGGCTTGGATGTGATTCAAATATTACTACACAGATGAGTGCTAAAGTTTATTTGACTGACCAGTCACCTCAGATCCACCCACAAGCCTCTGAGGAGTGCGCACCCCAGATCATGTAAGGACATCAGGTGCTGGACTGACTTCTGGACAAGCTACATGTTCATACCATCAGCACCCATAGATCCTTTAAGTACTAGAACTAGTCCTCTGCATTGAACTTGTACATGACTAATCATACCCAGTGTTTGGTGAGAAGGTTGTGTCGAATGTCAGCTTCAGACCCTTGGCAATCTAGAGGGAACCAGAACAGAAAGTTGGAAAAAGACTGGCAACACGAGGTTGATCTACCTGCAGTTAATTTGATCAATACATATTGCATATTAATTATTTGTTTGAATCACCTTTTATTGTGTCAAGGCTATCATGATGCTCCATAGACAGATTTTATTGTGTAAGGATAACCAATTGAGTTCCAAAAATAATGTTTTTTTGAATCCGAACCTGGTCTTCAACGGTGATCTCTGTTCCCAGGGTGTTGTCAGTGTTCCACTTTTCTGTGAAGGTCAGGCCATACTCGGACCTCTTGTATTTGGTTTCAAGGCTACCTGCCACCTTGCTGGTGTCCGTGTTTGAGGAGCCAGCTGTTTTGAACTCCTGTATAACATTTGTAAAAAGATTCAAATCAGGATATGAACAAACTTGTATAATTATCTGAAAGCTCCTGGGTTATCATCATCAAGGAGTGTATTGAACTATACTGCCGTCAAGCTCCCAGGGTTGTAAATTGAAATGACCTTCTATTACACAATTACTGCAATCATAAACATGTCTAAACTTTTACATATGGTAGAGTAGATACAATTAATTTTCAAAGTACACAAATTATTAGGAAGAAAATAAGTAAACTTACCACTCCACTGTCAGACTTGGTCTTCACATCAAGCTTCACCAGGCCAAACCCTTTAGGGGGAAAAGCAAAGTTCTTATGAATTAAAAGCTATTTCGCAACCCTTGCATTGTGCAAATTCATCCTCGGACGGTTTACACCATATGACATTTTCACCCTTTGATATGCCAAAACTGTAAACATATCATGCCGTGTGATAATTGATCCGGTGCCAAATAGGGGAGAACATGTAGAAATGTGCTGTAAGAAGATTTTTTTGCATATGTTTTTTATATATCTAAAATATTTTCCTTGGACACAAAAATAACATGTCACGACAACAGCTTACATATAGGAGCACCCGCCCAGCCTTCCTATTGGTTTAGCATGCCTCTAACAAAGCCACCCGATTGGTTATTCTTGTTCTTACACAAGGTGTTCAATACAACCAAATCAATGACCAGTATAGCCTATTCCAGAGTGAAAGGTACAGTACCATAGCCTTTGTTGAAGATATCCTTGGCAGATTTGCCAAGGTCACCATATGATGGAGGCACTGCCATTACACCTGCAGCAGGAAAAGAAATATGCATATATTACACAGTCAGAGTATATTTTAGTTTACAAAATGCCTGTGCAAGGGTGCGTAGTTCAGAAAACAATGTTTCTTTTGAGTCTATAAGCATAGCTACTCATCCAAAACAGCTAGTCATCCTTTGGGATAATATTTATTTTCCCCCAACTTAAGGGCGTGGTTGCCTGTCTGTATAAGAGCCAGCTCTATCAGCCCAGAGCATGGGTTCCCTTGCAGATGCTGGATATGATAAGTGGCCTGTCTGTCTGCATAGCTCTGCATGGCCAACTTATTTAAACTGACGCTAGGCCATAACTCTGTGACTCATTCAGTCAAGGCTAGGTGGAGGAAAATAAAACAATTCCAGAAAGGGTGGGTCTGGGAAGGGCTCCACTCCCCAGCCAAGTACTGTCTCCTACCCAGTCTGTCTCATTAATCAATCAATAACTGGGTATGGTGCAACTCAGACTCCATTACTAATCTCCTGGAACAGTCTCTAGGACAGACCGTGGTAGGTGGGTCTTTCTGTTACAAGACCACGCAGTCATTCCTGGTTCATGTGAGGCCTCATCTTTGAGTGAGGGTATAGCATAGGTATACTGTAAGAAAGGGGGTGTTTGTGTAGTGAATCTATTTTTGACATCCTGTGGTTGTCATAACAGCTGAATCAGTTTGGATTAAACAAGTTGACATTGTCACCACACTGTTACAATATGGTTTAGGAATGCCTGGTGTTCCACACTAACAGTGTCAGGTATTCATTCACCTGTCACTACACACTTTTCAGAAGTGACAACCATAAAACCTATAAAAATGTATGCGTTAATTAAGCAATTCGACATATGCCATTCAGCAGAGCCAGCTGGGTGGTAGCTAGTTAGCCAGCTAAGGTTAACAGATAGTGAGAAGCTGTACTTTCACGTTCCAGTTCTGTATCTAACGTTAGCTAAGGTGGCTGGTTAGCTAGCAAGCTAATGATATGGAAAATATAATGGTATGCCAATTATGGCAACTGTAACGACAAACGTCATACTGAGCGTGGGCAAGGTTAACTGAGGGAAGCCATTGATATATTCAACCTATCCTATTGCTACCTAGTGTTGCTGTATCGAGTTAGCTGGCGTAGAAGCGCGTGTCAAAGTTCTGAGATATATTATTTATGCTGGACAATAAAACAATGTACATATTCCTTGTGCATTTTCTGTACAGAAATGTTTAAGTTGTATCAACACCTTAAAAATAGTCTGCCATGCACAAGTAGCTATGTAACCTGCTGTACGTCCGCATTGCCAGGCATGCATTGCATGCAAAGGAAGCTAACTAGCTACAGCTAACGTAGCGGTCTAGTTAGCAGATTGAGTTGACTATCTAGCGTTACTGTTACAAAATGGAAGTTATCTAGTTAACTCACAGTTAGCTACTCCAAGTAACAAAGTAATCCAGTTTAATTTGTAGTCTTAATTTCACACACATGTGCACCGGACATGAGTTGTCCGCTACAGTACTCGTAGCATAACTCAAGCTAGCTATGCTAACCGGCTAGCTAGCTAGGAACATTGAGCGATTGCGTGTCAGGCAGTACTCGGGCAAGCGTGGTCATAAACTGCGACAAATATACAGTTTGGCTAGTTCATCTACAGTAAAATCCAGTTCAGTTGCTTTACTCACCGGTAAGATATGGGACTATAGGTCAACTAAAGTGACTTTATTCAGATGTTTGTGGCGCCGCTGTAGACTTCGCCGGTTGGACTGGAGTGTAGGACGAATTGAAGGAGACTGCAAGGAATGACGTCCACAGCATATCAAACATCCGATGCGAAGGACCTGTCCTTGAAACATGTTCACCTGTCTTAACATACTTGCAGATTCATGACAAAATAATTACAAAATGAACAAAGATAAAAATGCATTTTTTTTGCTGTAAATATTTTTTGTACATTTTCTTTATTATAGAATCATTCATTTCCGGGTGTAACTTCTCATTGACAACTATATTTGATCGTGTGAGTAGGTCATTGGTCATGTGGAGTACGATCACTAGAATGAGAAAGGCACTGAGGGAGTAATCCGTACATATCTGACTGGTGTTAGACTTTATTGACTATTCTGATCTAATCTTCAAATCTATTTTTATCGTCTTCTTAGACTTGTATAAAGCCTTCGATGCAGTGGAACATGAGTTTCTATTTCTTATGCAAAGTTGCCAATTTTGCTTTACCTCTTCCTGCTTGCAACCCAACTATTTACAAGTTGTATTATATCCAACGATACACAGTTGAAGTTGGAAGGTTACATCCACTTTGGTTGGAGTCATTAAAACTCGTTTTTCTACCACTCCACAAATTTTGTGTTAACAAACAATAGTTTTGGCAAGTCGGTTAGGACATCTACTTGGGCATGACACAAGTAATTTTTCCAACAATTGTTTACAGACAGATTATTTCACTGTACCACAATACCAGTGGGTTAGAAGTGTACATACACTAAATTGACTGTGCCTTTAAACAGCTTGGAAAATTCCAGAAAATGATGTCATGGCTTTAGAAGCTTCTGTTAGGCTAATTGACATCATTTGAGTCAATTGGAGGTGCACCTGTGGATGTATTTCAAGGCCTACCTTCAAACCCAGTACCTCTTTGCTTGACATGTGAAAATCAAAAGAAATCAGCCAAGACTTCAGAAAAATAATTGTAGACCCTCACAAGTTTGGTTCATCCTTGGGAGCCATTTCCAAATGCCCGTAGGCACCACATTCATCTGTACAAACAATAGCACACAAGTATAAACACCACAGGATCACATAGCCATCATACCACTCAGGAAGGAGACGCGTTCTGTCTCCTAGAGATGAATGTACTTTGGTGCGAAAAGTGCAAATCAATCCCAGAAAAACAGCAAAGGACCTTGTGAAGATGCTGGAGGAAACAGGTACAAAGGTATCTATATCCACAGTAAAACAAGTCCTATATCTACATAACCTGAAAGGCCACTCAGCAAGGAAGAAGCCACTGCTCCAAAACCACCATAAAAAGCCAGACTACTGTTTGCAATTGCACATGGGGACAAAGATCGTACTTTTTGGAGAAATGTTCTCTGGTCTGATGAAACAAAAATAGAACTGTTTGGCCATAATGACCATTGTTATGTTTGGAGGAAAAAAGGGGAGGCTTGTAAGCCGAAAAACACCATCCCAACCGTGACGCACGGGGGTGGCAGCATCATGTTGTGGGGGTGCTTTGCTGCAGGAGGGACTGGTGCACTTCACAAAATACATGGCATCATGAGGAAGGACAATTATGTGGATATATTGAAGCAACATCTCAAGATATCAGTCAGGAAGTTAGTTTGGTCAATCAATCAATCAATCAATCAAATTTATTTATATAGCCCTTCGTACATCAGCTGATATCTCAAAGTGCTGTACAGAAACCCAGCCTAAAACCCCAAACAGCAAACAATGCTCACTTCCGGGTTGGAGCGAGCGGTCGCATCTGCATTTCGCTCCGCAGGTAGTATAACTTTTTCATTACATTTCATTACATTATAGCACAACGGTTTGTTTTGTCTAATCTTAGCAATTTCTTCTTAGCTAGCTACATAGCCGTCTTTGTATCAAAGATAATTGCGTAATTATCGTATTTCGCCGTCCTAACGTAGTCTTCACTAGCCAGCTAGCTAATGTCCACCGATTAGCTGCACTGTAGAACTATTACACTCAACTGAACGACTTGATTAGTGTAGTGTTAGCTAGCTACATAGCTGTCTTTGCTGTCTTCGTATCCAAGATAATTGTGTAGTTTAGAGTGTGTAGTCTTAGAGTGATTATCTTAATTTACCGAGGTTAGCTAGCCAGCTATTTGTCGTCCTTAACGTAGGAGACACTGCTAGCTAGCCAACAGCTAGCCGACAGCTAGCCAACAGCTAGCCAACAGCTAGCCAACGTCTACCGAATAGACTCACAACCCGGTCGCATTCACAGGTAGTATCACATTTTCATTTCATTTCATTACAGTACAATGGTTTGATTTGTTTGATCGTAGCTAGCTACATAGCTAGCTACATAGCCATCTTTGTATCAAAGATAATTGTGTAGTCTAGAGCGACTTTCTAGGTTAGCTAGCCAGCTATTGTCGTTCTTTTAACGCAACGTAACGTAAACAACACTGCTAGCTAGCCAGCTAGCCCCCGAATAGCAGCACTGCAGAAACTATTACACTCAACGGAACGACTTGATTAGTGTAGTGTCAACAACGCACCCACTGCCAGCTAGCCTACTTCAGCAGTACTGTATCATTTTAATCATTTTAGTCAATAAGATTCTTGCTACGTAAGCTTAACTTTCTGAACATTCGAGACATGTAGTCCACTTGTCATTCCAATCTCCTTTGCATTAGCGTAGCCTCTTCTGTAGCCTGTCAACTATGTGTCTGTCTATCCCTGTTCTCTCCTCTCTGCACAGACCATACAAATGCTCCACACCGCGTGGCCGCGGCCACCCTAATCTGGTGGTCCCAGCGCGAGTTCCAGGTCTCCGGTAGCCTCTGGAACTGCCGATCTGCGGCCAACAAGGCAGAGTTCATCTCAGCCTATGCCTCCCTCCAGTCCCTCGACTTCTTGGCACTGACGGAAACATGGATCACCACAGACAACACTGCTACTCCTACTGCTCTCTCTTCGTCCGCCCACGTGTTCTCGCACACCCCGAGAGCTTCTGGTCAGCGGGGTGGTGGCACCGGGATCCTCATCTCTCCCAAGTGGTCATTCTCTCTTTCTCCCCTTACCCATCTGTCTATCGCCTCCTTTGAATTCCATGCTGTCACAGTTACCAGCCCTTTCAAGCTTAACATCCTTATCATTTATCGCCCTCCAGGTTCCCTTGGAGAGTTCATCAATGAGCTTGATGCCTTGATAAGTTCCTTTCCTGAGGACGGCTCACCTCTCACAGTTCTGGGCGACTTTAACCTCCCCACGTCTACCTTTGACTCATTCCTATCTGCCTCCTTCTTTCCACTCCTCTCCTCTTTTGACCTTACCCTCTCACCTTCCCCCCCTACTCACAAGGCAGGCAATACGCTCAACCTCATCTTTACTAGATGCTGTTCTTCCACTAACTTCATTGCAACTCCCCTCCAAGTCTCCGACCACTACCTTGTATCCTTTTCCCTCTCGCTCTCATCCAACACCTCCCACACTGCCCCTACTCGGATGGTATGGCGCCGTCCCAACCTTCGCTCTCTCTCCCCCTCTACTCTCTCCTCTTCCATCCTATCATCTCTTCCCTCCGCTCAAACCTTCTCCAACCTATCTCCTGATTCTGCCTCCTCAACCCTCCTCTCCTCCCTCTCTGCATCCTTTGACTCTCTATGTCCCCTATCCTCCAGGCCAGCTCGGTCCTCCCCTCCTGCTCCGTGGCTCGATGACTCATTGCGAGCTCACAGAACAGGGCTCCGGGCAGCCGAGCGGAAATGGAGGAAAACTCGCCTCCCTGCGGACCTGGCATCCTTTCACTCCCTCCTCTCTACATTGTCCTCCTCTGTCTCTGCTGCTAAAGCCACTTTCTACCACTCTAAATTCCAAGCATCTGCCTCTAACCCTAGGAAGCTCTTTGCCACCTTCTCCTCCCTCCTGAATCCTCCTCCCCCTCCTCCCTCTCTGCAGATGACTTCGTCAACCATTTTGAAAAGAAGGTCGACGACATCCGATCCTCGTTTGCTAAGTCAAACGACACCGCTGGTTCTGCTCACACTGCCCTACCCTGTGCTCTGACCTCTTTCTCCCTCTCTCTCCAGATGAAATCTCGCGTCTTGTGACGGCCGGCCGCCCAACAACCTGCCCGCTTGACCCTATCCTCTCTTCTCCAGACCATTTCCGGAGACCTTCTCCCTTACCTCACCTCGCTCATCAACTCATCCCTGACCGCTGGCTACGTCCCTTCCGTCTTCAAGAGAGCGAGAGTTGCACCCCTTCTGAAAAAACCTACACTCGATCCCTCCGATGTCAACAACTACAGACCAGTATCCCTTCTTTCTTTTCTCTCCAAAACTCTTGAACGTGCCGTCCTTGGCCAGCTCTCCCGCTATCTCTCTCAGAATGTCCTTCTTGATCCAAATCAGTCAGGTTTCAAGACTAGTCATTCAACTGAGACTGCTCTTCTCTGTATCACGGAGGCGCTCCGCACCGCTAAAGCTAACTCTCTCTCCTCTGCTCTCATCTTTCTAGACCTATCGGCTGCCTTCGATACTGTGAACCATCAGATCCTCCTCTCCACCCTCTCCGAGTTGGGCATCTCCGGCGTGGCCCACGCTTGGATTGCGTCCTACCTGACAGGTCGCTCCTACCAGGTGGCGTGGCGAGAATCTGTCTCCTCACCACGCGCTCTCACCACTGGTGTCCCCCAGGGCTCTGTTCTAGGCCCTCTCCTATTCTCGCTATACACCAAGTCACTTGGCTCTGTCATAACCTCACATGGTCTCTCCTATCATTGCTATGCAGACGACACACAATTCATCTTCTCCTTTCCCCCTTCTGATGACCAGGTGGCGAATCGCATCTCTGTATGTCTGGCAGACATATCAGTGTGGATGACGGATCACCACCTCAAGCTGAACCTCGGCAAGACGGAGCTGCTCTTCCTCCTGGGGAAGGACTGCCCGTTCCATGATCTCGCCATCACGGTTGACAACTCCATTGTGTCCTCCCAGAGCGCTAAGAACCTTGGCGTGATCCTGGACAACACCCTGTCGTTCTCAACTAACATCAAGGCGGTGGCCCGTTCCTGTAGGTTCATGCTCTACAACATCCGCAGAGTACGACCCTGCCTCACACAGGAAGCGACGCAGGTCCTAATCCAGGCACTTGTCATCTCCCGTCTGGATTACTGCAACTCGCTGTTGGCTGGGCTCCCTGCCTGTGCCATTAAACCCCTACAACTCATCCAGAATGCCGCAGCCCGTCTGGTGTTCAACCTTCCCAAGTTCTCTTACGTCACCCCGCTCCTCCGCTCTCTCCACTGGCTTCCAGTTGAAGCTCGCATCCGCAACAAGACCATGGTGCTTGCCTACGGAGCTGTGAGGGGAACGGCACCTCAGTACCTCCAGGCTCTGATCAGGCCCTACACCCAAACAAGGGCACTGCGTTCATCCACCTCTGGCCTGCTCGCCTCCCTACCACTGAGGAAGTACAGTTCCCGCTCAGCCCAGTCAAAACTGTTCGCTGCTCTGGCCCCCCAATGGTGGAACAAACGCCCTCACGATGCCAGGACAGCTGAGTCAATCACCACCTTCCGGAGACACCTGAAACCCCACCTCTTTAAGGAATACCTAGGATAGGATAAAGTAATCCTTCTCACCCACCCCCCTTTAAGATTTAGATGCACTATTGTAAAGTGACTGTTCCACTGGATGTCATAAGGTGAATGCACCAATTTGTAAGTCGCTCTGGATAAGAGCGTCTGCTAAATGACTTAAATGTAAATGTAACCCCACCCACTTTGCCAAAGCACAGCCCCCAAACCACTAGAGGGATATGGGTCTTCCAAATGCACAATGACCCCAAGCATTCTACCAAAATTGTGGCAAAATGGCTTAAGGACAACAAAGTCAAGGTATTGGAATGGCCATCACAAAGCCCTGACCTCAATCCTATAGAACATTTGTGGGCAGAACTTAAAGCGTGTGCGAGCAAGGAGGCCTACAAACCTGACTCAGTTACTCCAGTTCTGTCAGGAGGAATGGGCCAAAATTCACCCAACTTATTGTGGGAAGCTTGTGGAAGGCTACCTGAAACGTTTGACCCAAGTTAAACAATTTAAAGGCAATGCTACCAAATACTAATTGAGTGTATGTAAACTTCTGACCCACTGGGAATGTGATGATATAAATAAAAACTGAAATAAATCATTCTCATTCATATTATTATTCTGACATTCACATTCTTAAAATAAAGTGGTGATCCTAACGGACCTAATACAGGGAATTTTTACTAGGAATTTATTTCAAGAATTTTGAAAAACTGAGTTTAAATGTATTTGGCTAAGGTGTATGTAAACCTTCCAGACTTCAACTGTACAAGGGATCTCTATTGCTGACAGACATTACCATAAATCATCTTGCAGATGATACCACCCTCTTTTTGAAAGATGCTGACCAGATTCCTAAAGCAGTCGATGTGGTAAATATATTTTCCAAAGCATCTGGTCTTTGCCTAAACCTTAAAGTGTGAATTGTTTGCTGTAAAAGACTGTGTGATACCCTCTATCTGCAATATTGCAGTCAAGGAAAAAATAACATACCTTTACCATATCAACAGGAAAGATGCTCATTAAATTGCATGCATATTTCTGAAAAAAAGTAGTTGAAACATTGGTTGCAGAGGGATTTATCCTTGAAAGGTTGAGTATTGTTTTCTAGAACAAAAGGTATCTCCAGACTTACGTACGCAGCCCAGTCCCTACATCTTGACAACAAAATAGGTAAAGCGGTTGACCAGATGCTTTTTATCTGGAAAAATCATGCACATTACATTAGGAAATCTATTATCACATATGAATATGGTGTTCTCAGTTTTTTGATTTTTCTATTTTGAAAAATACTTTTAAGATAAATTGGGCTAAACATTTCTTAAAGAATCCAACTTCAATTTGGAATTTCATCCCCATTATATCTTCTCACGTTTTGGTGGTTTCAATTAGTACTCTTAGCGTGGTCATTAACATATACACATGTTTTTTCTCCACATAGGTAGGCTATTTCATTTGGAACAATGAGGATATTCTGTATAGAAACAAGTCTTTTTAAGTACTGGTTTAATAATCATATCCTGCTGGTGAGTCAACGTTTTAATGCAGAAGGATTATTACTCAATTAGGATGAATTTTTATCACGTTACAATATCCCTGTTACACCTAGATGTTCGCCGTAGTCTTTGATGCTATTCCATCTGGAACTCTCATGTTGTTTAGAGGTGTCAACAGACACCTTGAGCTACCACCGCTTAATCCAGTTGACTCTCCAATAGGAGAAATGTGTTTCTCCTTGCTCCCTCAGAACAGATCTATACATGCTTTATTTCAAAGGGATATTGAATATTTTCCTTATGTCACAATTTACTGGAATACATTTGTCCAAAATATCTGCTGGGAAAAGGTTTGGCTATTACCACACAAATACCTGCTTATTAACAAAGTCAGAGAGGTCTCTTTCAGAATTATCCATAAGTATTACCCTGCGAATCATTACCTGAAGAAGCTTAACATTAACTGTACTTGTTGTGTTGAGCATCCAGAAACAGTTTTGCATTTATTTTGGCATTGTATACATGTAAATAAATTATGGCAAGATATTTATAGTTTTATAATTGTTAATATTCTTCATGACTTTTGTTTATTATGGGAGAATGTGCTGCTCTGTCACGCCTTGGTCATTGTATTTTGTGTTTTTGTTATATGGTTGGGTAGGCCAGGGTGTGACATGGGTTTATATGTTGTGTTTCGTATTGGGGTTTGTATTATTTGGGATCTGATTAGGGGTGTGGTATAGCTGATTAGCTGTGTGGTATAGGCTTGGCTGATTAGGGGTGTGGTATAGGCTTGGCTGCCTGAGGCGATTCTCAATTAGAGTCAGGTGCTTATCGTTGTCTCTGATTGGGAACCGTATTTAGGCAGCCTGAGTTTCGCTTTGTATTTTGTGGGTGATTCTACCTGTCTCTGTGTCGTTTCACCAGATAGGCGCGGTCACTTGGTTTTTTCTTTTCACTTGTTTTGGAAGAAGAGTACGAGCGCCATTCTCCTTGCGGAGATGGTGCTAAATACATCTACACGGTCGGTCCCTGGGATTGGGCTGGCCAACACGATTCGGTTTGCTTGGAAGGAAAAGGAGATGGAGCCTTTAGGACGGGAATCGTTTGGAAGGATAATATTGATGGGGATTCTAAAGCTGACGGTGAAGGACGTGTTTTGTTTCCAAGGCAACTCGTTGGAGGGAGCATACGACGTGGCGCTATATACAGAGGAAAAGCACGATGATATCCTGAGAAGGGCAAGAGAGGTGAGAGGCCGATGTGCCACTAAGAAATAACAAGCCTGGCGAAGAATAACTTTAGGGTTGTAACTGTCAACATTTACAACCCTTATGTTAAGGACGAAGAGGTGAGGGCTTTTCTGGGGAGATACATGGATAACGTCTCCTCAGCAAGGCACCTCAAAGACTCCCTTGGGTTTTGGAATGGGAGGAGAGGCTTCCAGGCCCTCCTCAGAGAGGACCCAAGGGGACATGGTGGCTACCTCCATCCTCCTGCTATGTTCTCCCTAGGGGCTGACAGGGGGACGTTGTTTTATGCACGTCAGCCCCCATTTTGCAGGCGCTGTATGGCCTACGGTCACATATTCGCCTCATGCAGTGCAAGAAAATGCATGATGATTTTGTGCATCTGAGGATCACGAGGCGAGGGATTGTGACAAGCCTAAGACATGCCATGGGTGTGGCTCGTCAGCACACCTGTGGAGGGGGTGCCCGGCCCGTCAGAGGTCATATGCGTCTGCGGCTGGGGGGGAGTAGGAGCGGGTTATGGGGGAAGAAGAGGAGGGGAAGGAAGCACGCCTCATGACCAGAGTTCAGGTCCAGAGGGGAAGGCCACAAGGAAGGAGGAGGAGCCAGAAGCGGCGGATGGAAGAGAGAAGGAAACGGGGGAGTAGGAGAACCAGAAAAAGCGGCGGAAGAAGGCAACCGAGTGGAGGAGCATGAGAGAGAAGATAGCGAGGGAGGAGTGGTGGAGAAGGAGACGGTGGAAGAGAAAGTGGACTGGGGGGAAAGTGCCCTGGTGGAAGAGATGAGGGGTATGGTGGAGGAGCTGGCGGGGGGGAGGGTGGTATCTCTCCACTGCCGCCATCACCAAAGAAGAGTATGAAGAGGAGGGGGCGATTGGCCGACAGTGAGGGGGAAGGGATGGCCAAGAGAGTGATGGGGGTGGGAGAAACCTCTGGGTTGCTGCTGGTTTCCCCAGGCCCTCAACTTCTGTTGGGTGGGGACACACATAACAAGAGTCAGGACTGGGTACAAGAGGAGGTGGAGAGTTTTTTGTTTGGAGACTCAGCCTCCCCAATTTTTTTCCAAACCAGCTGCAACACTGGGGAGGGGGAGGATTGTGGGGGTAGACCCAGCGTGCAGGGCACCCCGGAGCCAAACACTATTCTTGCATCCTGGGATGGTGTGATGGGGGGATGTCGGGGGTTACGGATGGTGTTCTCACCGGTAGATATGGAGCAGGGGAGCATCGGGTGAGTCTCCTGCTTGTGTTTTTTTCTGTCTGGGTTTAGAATTTGAGTGTATTACATGTTTTTTTTCATGGAGTCTAATTTTACTTTTGTTAGTTTAAATGTAAGGGGTTTAAGGGATTTTGTTAAGAGGAGGGCGGTTTTTAGTTATTTGGAGGGTGTGGGGTTTGATTTTTGTTTTTTACAGGAGGTTCACCTGAGGGATGGAGGGGATGTTATTAGGTTTAAGAGGGAGTGGGACAAGGGGGAGTCGGTTTGGGGTGTTGGGGGGGTGCACTCATCGGGGGTAGGGATTTTTGTGTGGGCACAGGGAGGTAAAAGTGGAGGATTCTTTTGTGGTAATGCAGGGGAGGGTTATAGGGGTGGATGTCACGATAAGGGATTGTAAATTTAGATTAGTGGTGGTGTATAGGCCACAGGTGGTGGCAGACAGGAAGGGGATGGTGGACTGTCTGACGCCCCTGTGTGTCACAAATAGGAAATTAGTGATAGGGGAGATTTTAATACAGATTTAGGAAGAGGGGGGGATAGCAGTGCGGGCGCCATTGCCAGGCTAATGGCTTGCCATGGTCTGGTAGATTGTGGTCTGCACACTACTCCGAAAATGGACGGTCCTACATGGCGCAACTCCAGTGGGGTTGAGCGGAGGCTCGACTATATTTTTGTACCCAGGTCTTTGGGTAAGTTGTCTGTGCGGCTGTTGCCTGTTTTCTTTTCGGATCACGACGGGGTGCTCCTGCAGGTGGGGTCGCCAGTCTGCCTCTTTGGTAGAGGGTACTGGAAGCTAGATCGGGATGTGCTGGAGGAGCAGGCTTTTGTTGACGGGTTTTATGGTTTCTTTTGGAGGCTTGAGGGCCTCCGGTCCATGTGCGAGGGGGTGTTAGAGTGGTGGGAATTAGTTAAGGTGAGGATTAGGGCTTTTATAATAGGGTATTGCAAGAGGAAAAAAAGGGAGGAGAGGAGGGAGGTGGATCGTATCCAGAGGTTAATTGAACTCGAATACGAGGCAGGCAACCTCGGCGGGTCGTTTGACTGGGAGAGATCCGCAACCCTAAAGGCGCAGCTCAGGGAGTTGCAGGAGCGGAAGGCTCGAGCTTTCCTTGAGCATGTGCATAGTGGCTTTCTAGAACATAATGAGACTTGTTCTGCTATGTTCTTTAAGTTGGTTAGGGCAAGACAGAGTAGGAAGGTAATGCATGGTGTTAGGGAAGAAAATGGTAGTATAGTTAGAGAACCAGAGGATATGGTCAGGGTGAGAACTGATCATTTCCAAGGTTTATTTAAGGAAAGGGAAATAGATGTAGAGCAGGGAAATGTGTTTTTAGAACACTTGTCCAGGCAGTTGCCGGAGGACATTAGAGAAGTGATGGAGGCCCAGATCTCACTAGAAGAGGTTGAGAGCGCTCTTAGGAGGATGGGAAAAGGGAAGGTGCCTGGGATAGATGGGCTGCCGGCTGAGTTATCTCAAGTTTTGGGGTATACTTGGTCCAGTGGTCCTCGAAGTCTTGAAGGCCATCCTTGAGACGGGGGTCCCCGGGGGATCAATGGCTGTTGGTGTGCTGTCACTTTTATATAAGAAGGGGAAGTAAACAGACCTTGGCAACTGGCGGCCGTTGACCATGCTGTGTGTAGATTACAAGCTACTTGCAAAGGTTTTAGCAGAACGGTTGCGCACAGCTCTTCATTTACATTTTTACATTTAAGTCATTTAGCAGACGCTCTTATCCAGAGCGACTTACAAATTGGTGCATTCACCTTATGACATCCAGTGGAACAGTCACTTACAATAGTGCATCTAAATCTTAAAGGGGGGGGAGAGGGAATACTTATCCTATCCTAGGTATTCCTTAAAGAGGTGGGGTTTCAGGTTTCTCCGGAAGGTGGTGATTGACTCCGCTGTCCTGGCGTCGTGAGGGAGTTTGTTCCACCATTGGGGGGCCAGAGCAGCGAACAGTTTTGACTGGGCTGAGCGGGAGCTGTACTTCCTCAGTGGTAGGGAGGCGAGCAGGCCAGAGGTGGATGAATGCAGTGCCCTTGTTTGGGTGTAGGGCCTGATCAGAGCCTGGAGGTACTGAGGTGCCGTTCCCCTCACAGCTCCGTAGGCAAGCACCATGGTCTTGTAGCGGATGCGAGCTTCAACTGGAAGCCAGTGGAGAGAACGGAGGAGCGGGGTGACGTGAGAGAACTTGGGAAGGTTGAACACCAGACGATCTGCGGCGTTCTGGATGAGTTGAAGGGGTTTAATGGCACAGGCAGGGAGCCCAGCCAACAGCGAGTTGCAGTAATCCAGATGGGAGATGACAAGTGCCTGGATTAGGACCTGCGCCGCTTCCTGTGTGAGGCAGGGTCGTACTCTGCGGATGTTGTAGAGCATGAACCTACAGGAACGGGCCACCGCCTTGATGTTGGTTGTGAACGACAGGGTGTTGTCCAGGATCACACCAAGGTTCTTAGCGCTCTGGGAGGAGGACACAATGGAGTTGTCAACCGTGATGGCGAGATCATGGAACGGGCAGTCCTTCCCCGGGAGGAAGAGCAGCTCCGTCTTGCCGAGGTTCAGCTTGAGGTGGTGATCCGTCATCCACACTGATATGTCTGCCAGACATGCAGAGATGCGATTCGCCACCTGGTCGTCAGAAGGGGGAAAGGAGAAGATTAGTTGTGTGTCGTCTGCATAGCAATGATAGGAGAGACCATGTGAGGTTATGACAGAGCCAAGTGACTTGGTGTATAGCGAGAATAGGAGAGGGCCTAGAACAGAGCCCTGGGGGACACCAGTGGTGAGAGCGCGTGGTGAGGAGACAGATTCTCGCCACGCCACCTGGTAGGAGCGACCTGTCAGGTAGGACGCAATCCAAGCGTAAGCCGCGCCGGAGATGCCCAACTCGGAGAGGGTGGAGAGGAGGATCTGATGGTTCACAGTATCGAAGGCAGCCGATAGATCTAGAAGGATGAGAGCAGAGGAGAGAGAGTTAGCTTTAGCAGTACGGAGCGCCTCCGTACGTCGTTCATGAGGATCAGACGTGCGGGGTAGAGGGCCGCTCTATTAGATGGAACCTACAGTTAATCAGGGACTCCATCGCTTGGGTTGAAGATAGAGGTCTTCCTTTAATGGTAGCAGCGCTAGATCAGGTGAAAGCCTTCGATCGCGTGAATAGATCCTTTTTATTCAGAGTGTTAGGTCGATTAGGATTTGGGGAGAAGTTTATAGGATGGATTCGTACATTATATGTCGGAGCGGGGTGCCGAGTTAGTGTAAATAGTCACTTGGGTGACGTTTTTTGACTTCTCGTCTGGGGTCAGGCAGGGTGCCCACTCTCGGCTCTCCTCTTCATTCTGTACATGGAGCCTCTGGGGGCTGCCATTAGGGCAGACACAGGGGTGGAAGGTTTGCTGATCCCTGGAAGTGGTGGGCTGCGTGTTAAGATGACGCAGTACGCCGACAACACTTCCTTGCTGTTGTGCAAGGACTCGTGCCTGACAAGGTCCCTTGCCATCTTTGGGGATTTCACCCGAGCGTCGGGAGCAGTTCTGAACCATGCAAAGTCTTCCGTCAAGTTTTTCGGAAGATGGCGCGGTAGAATGGATGTGCCTGGGGGGTTATCTCTGTGAGGGGGCCCTGAGGAGTCTCGGGGTCCATTTTGAGACCTCCGGCTCAGCGACGCTAAACTGGAACATGCGTATCGCAGTGGTACAGAGGAAGCTAGCAATGTGGAAAGCTAGGTATTTGTCTTTTATGGGCAAAGTTCTGGTCCTAAAGGTGGATGTGTTGCCGTCTCTTTTGCATTTGGCATACATCTACCCATTGCCGGCTTGTCTGAGAAGGCCTCTAGTGAAGCTTGTGTTTCAGTTTATGTGGAGTGGCAGGTGCGAGTGGGTCGCCAGGGCACGCATGATCTGTCCCATCGGGGAGGGAGGTAGGGGGGTACCACATTTCCCCCTCAAGCTGGACACAATTTGTTTCTTTCTTGTTAACAGAGCTTGCTCAGCCAGTGATACACCTGTCCGGTTACCTCCTGCGGGTGTTTTTCTCGTATCAGGCGAGAAGCATAATGGTGTGGTCTAACACGGGTCCTCGGGCGGAACAGCTGCCGTGGCACTTTGGTCACGCGGCCAAGTGGCTGCGTGCGCACCCTGAGGTTGAAGTTGCCCGAGTAGGTTTAGATCACAGGCACCTGTACGAGGAGGTCAGAAAGGCAGGGAGTCCGGCGCCTGTAGTGGGCATCTCGGAAGTGGTCTGGGGGGGAGTGCAGGCGCGGGGTCTGGATAACAGGCTCAAGGACCTGAATTGGTTGAGCCTTCATAAGTGTTTGCCGGTACGTTCCATTTTGTACCGGTATAATTTGGTGCAATCCCCCACCTGTCTAAGATCCTCTTGTGGCAGGGAGGAGACTGTGCGCCATGTCTTTTGGGACTGTGCCTTTGCCGGAGTAGTATGGGCTAGGGCACGGGTGTTGTTAGGTTTGGTAAAGGGGGATTTTGTATTGACGTGGGCCAGGTTAGAGAGGGGTGTAGGGAGAGCGAGAGGGACGGATAGGGACAGGTTTCTGCTCTGGCTTCTCATGAGTCTCTTTAAACGGGGGCTGTGGGAAGCAAGGCAGAACATGGTGAAGACAGGGAGAGATTGGGGGGTGGAAGGGATAGTGAGGAGGGTGGAAGGAGATTTGAGGGGGAGGATGAAGAGGGAGGAGAGGAAGTGGGGGCAGCATGCTGCTCGGGAGAGGTGGAAGGGGGGTTTAGGGCTGGGTGTCATTTAGATTTGTAAGAGGATAGATTAGGGACGGGGAGATAGGGAGAGGTATTTTGTAGGTTGACTGGGAGGGAAGATGCTCCCCTGAGGTTTTGTTTGGGGTTTATGTTTAGTTTAATTAGTTTATTTAAAATACCATTATTTGTGTATGTATGTAAATTATGAGTTGTAAAGAATGAATGGTATTGAAGATAATAAATTATTAAAAAATAAAAAATAGGCTGTAATAAGTTTCACGTTCCGTTCTGTTGTTTTTGTATTTAGTATTCAGTTATTTCATGTACCGCGATTCATTTGGTCCTTCTGTAGCTACAACTGAGCTACAGAAGGACCATATTTTTAAGTTGGAGAACTTGCACAATTGGGGGCTGACTAAATACTTTTTTTGCCCCGCTGTACATACATACATATATGCAAACAAACTCAAAACACAGAAACTGGGGAACGTAACAAACTTTGATGTTACTATTCCAGATAGAGTACCATTCTGAAGATGGTGCTTTCATGAAGCAGACTGGGAAAAGATTGGTGATCATTGCTTAAAGTCTGTTGGAGAGTTATCTTTAGAGAGAACTATTGATGTATATGCTGCTTCTGTAGGGTTGCCAACTTTCTCACTACCAAATAAGAGACAAAAGGTGGACGTGCCAGTGTGGGTATCGTGTTGTGTGAATACAGTGTATATTCATATTCCTATTCAATTGGAAAGGCAAAACATTTTTATATTCCATTTAGTCTATAGCTTTACTAAAACTGTATAGTTATGTAAACTTATGTGAATAAACCTCAGACTAAATTATCAAACAAATCACCATTTGGACCTTTACAGCAAAAAATATATATACTTTTCAAATGGAAACAAGGGGCATAAGCCACTCACCAAGTCTACTTTTTCCATTGATATATTTTGCTTCTCTTGACTGATTGAAGCAGTCCTTTGTCCTTTTGCATAGCCAGAGAGAAGTCCTTACATGACAAGTCACAGTTCACAGATATTTGAAGTTAATTTTTGATCAGCTCTGTGCTGCATCTGTTTCTTGAGTCTGACCATTTAATGGTCATCAGAGAGAAAATCCTCCACAAAGACATTTGAGCCTGGCACACTGAGGACAAATGAGACAATCCTGAACATGTTGATCAAGTTGGCTTTCCCTTGGTTTTGGAAAACTGCCACCCCCTTCTCACTGGTGGATTTTGTGGTATCCTGTCTGGCTTTCTGTATTTCCTCCCGGCTAGCACAAAACTCTTCATAGAGTTGGTCCATACTGACTGTCTCTGTCAGTTTGAGGGCTCTGACCACCTGCTCCAGGTCAGTGAAGGAGAGCTCCTCATAGAGGCCGATTACTTTCAGTGTTACCATGGAAATAAAACGTTTATTACTTTGACACTGTCTGCCTCTGGGTTTTCTCCTGAAACGTGATAACGACTGCTCATAATAATGGACTGGCATCAAACACATGTTTAATGTATTTGATACTATTCCACTCCAGCTATTACCACAAGCCCGTCTTCCCCAATTAAGCCGCAACCAACCTCCTGTGGGGTTGATGTGTTGTAATGTCAGAAGAACAAAAGGAAAGTGCATTGGGTCACAGGGAATTATCGGAGTATGAAGTAGAAAGCTTAGATTTTCTGAACAGGGCACCGGTAAAGGTGTCATCTCTGGCGTTGCAGTGGAAATTGAAGCTAAAAATCTAAAACACCATGTACCAGAAGTAGAAGTTCCATTTTGTCAGATAACAGTAGCAATTGTGATATAGTGAAGTTGACCTCTCTGCAAAAGAACAGCCTAGTCTGACCATGTTTCGCAAGTTATCAGAAAAAAGTGGTTTTGAGCGATGTAAATGAAAAATAAAACACACCCGGAACTGTTTCAAGGTTGTAGTTATATTTTGTTCCAAACATGTCATTTTCTTAATCCATCTCGCTAGTGACTAAAGTATCATGCTAGCTAGTCTTTGGTGTTGGCCTGGGAGAAGTTACAGAAGAGACGAATGGGACAAAATTAACACAATGTAAACTGATGATCTGGAATTTAAACAGATAAATGTGCCATTGTCTCATCTACATAGTTCATATGGCTTTATAATGTTAGCAAAATATTGTGGTTTGTGAATCTTCACTGAGTGTGAGCTAACGTTAGCTAATGCGCAATCACCTCAACAGTGAACCTAAACCTGACTAGCACTGTTAATCTATAACTCACTGTACAGCTGATGTGGAGGACATGGGCGGAAGGACCACAACAAACCTTCTTTACTCTCTCTCTGGTATGCAGTCTGGTTTCATTCTAAGCAATGCTGTGCTGCTATTTTATTGACTTTGCCAAAGATTTTGATACGGTAGACCATTCCATTCTTGTTGACCGGCTAAGGAGTATTAGTGTTTCTGAGGGATCTTTGGCCTGGTTTGCTAACTACCTCTCTCAAAAAGTCCAGTGTATAAAGTCAGAACATCTGTTGTCTCAGCCACTGCCTGTCACCAAGGGAGTACCCCAAGGCTCAATCCTAGGCCCCACCCTCTTCTCAATTTACATCAACAACATAGCTCAGGCAGTAGGGATCTCTCTCACCCACTTATATGCAGATGATATAGTCTTAACCTTGTTCTGAACACCTCCAACACAAAGGCCATGTGGTTTGGTAAGAAGAATGCCCCTCTCCCCACTGGTGTGATTACTACCTCTGAGGGTTTAGAGCTTGAGGTTGTCACCTCATACAAGTATGTGGGAGTATGGCTAGACGGTACACTGTCCTCTCAGCACATATCAAAGCTTCAGGCCCAGGTTAAATCTAGACTTGGTTTCCTCTATTGTAATCATTCCTTTTTCATCCCAGCTGCAAAACTAACCCTGATTCAGATGACCATCCTTCCCATGCTAGATTACGGAGACATAATTTATAGATTGGCAAGTAAGGGTGCTCTTGAGCAGCTAGATGTTCTTAACCATTCGGTCATCAGATTTGCCACCAATGTGCCTTATAGTACACATCACTGCACTCTATACTCCTCTATAAACTGGTCATCTCTGTATACCCAACGCAAGACCCACTGGTTGATGCTTATTTATAAAACCCTCTTAGGCCTCACTCCCACCTATCTGTGATACCTACTGGCAGCATGTAGCCTAGTGTGTTTTGTTAGTAACTGAAAGGTTGTTGGATCGAATCCCAGAGCTGACAAGGTAAAAATCTGTTGCTCTGAGCAAGGCAGTTAACCCACTGTTCCCCAGGTGCTGTGGATGTCTTATGGCAGCCCCCCGCAACTCTCTGATTCAGAGGGGTTGGGTTAAATGCTGAAGATGAATTCAGTTTCACTACTGCAGCCCTCATCCTCCACATACAACACCCATTCTGCCAGTCACATTCTGTTAAAGGTCCCCAAAGCACACACATCCCTGGGTTGCTCCTCTTTTCAATTCGCTACAGCTAGCGACTGGAACAAGCTGCAAAAACACTCAAACTAGACTGTTTTATCGCTGAGAATCGGGGCACTCGGCTGAGAGTCACACTCTGCCGAGTCATGTGGCCCAAGACTGGGCCGCCTTCGGCAGTATTAAATATGGCTAGAATGCGGGGATTGAGCTCGGGCCAATTCCGGTGTGAGTTATCTGGCCCAAGTGTATTACTTGGGGCTCAGGTCAATTGGGTTTACTCTCTGGCAGATGATTACACAGGCTGCTTTTTATAATTAACAACATTTATTTTTTTCCATATTTTCCTCATTGTTTCTGTGATCAGAAAATACAGTTCATTTCAATGATAAGGGGCCTCTCTGGTGGCGGTGGTTAAGGGCGCTGTACTGCAGCGCCAGTTGTGCCATCAGAGTCCCTAGGTTCGCGCCCAGGCTCTGTCGAAACCGGGAAGTCCGTGGGGCGACGCACAATTGGCCTAGCATCGTCCGGTTTAGGGAGGGCTTGGTCGGTAGTCTCATCGCGCACCAGCGACTCCTGTGGCAGGTGCAGGAGCCAAGGTTGCCAGGTGCACGGTGTACCCTCCACATACACATTGGTGCGGCTGGCTTCCGGGTTGGATGCGTGCTGTGTTAAGAAGCACGGCTGTTGGGTTGTGTATCGGAGGAGCCTGTTGTAGCAATGAGACAAGATAGTAGCTACTACAACAATTGGATACCACGAAATTGGGGAGAAAAAAAGGGGTAAAATATAAATAAATAAAATAAAAATATTGAAATTAAATTATTTAAGCGTCCTGTGTAGTTTTGATTGTACAAGGCAATGCTTAAATAATTTAATTTCAATATTGTTATTTTATTTTTATTTTACCCCTTTTTTTCTCCAATTTTGTGGTATCCAATTGTAAGCATGAAAAACTTTGTGGCTGGAACCTCCCGAGTGGCGCGGTGGTCTATGACACTGAATCACATCGCAAACTGCATTTCCACAGATGCTGGTTTGAGACCCGTGTCGGCAACGTCCATCCCGGCTGGTTTGGCCAGCCGGGATGTCCTTGTTCTATCGCGCTGTAACGACTCTTGTGGTGGGCTAGGCACATGCACACTGACAGTCACCAGGTGTATGGTTTTTCCTCTGACACAAACTGTTTTTTTTGTGGATGGGTATAATTTGTATGTATAAAATGTATAATAGTCATATTAAAAATGACTAAATCGGGTAATTTTGTATACATTTATTTAAATTTGCATTGGGCCGCTTCTGGTAAGATGCAGGCAAAGTAGGCTAAATTCCGGTAGACGGAAACGGCCAGATGTACTTGGGCCGATTCTGGGCAGTCATTCATTTTGATTCCGGGCCGAGTCTGACACCCGTTTCCGGGCCGATTCAATAAGTTCCGGCCTCCCGGAAGAAGGACGCTTCTGGGCCGATTCCTCATTGCTAGCTGGGGTCTCTCTTTATGTAGTGTTTTGTTGTCACTCTTGTTGTGATGTGTGTTTTGTCCGATATTTATATCAATTTTTTTATGTTTAATCCCAGCCCCGTCTCCGCAAGAGGCCTTTCGCCTTTTGGTAGGCAGTCATTGATCTTAACTGACTTGCCTTGTTAAATAAAGGTTAAATAAAAAATATATTTTAAAAAGGGGGGAAAAAACTAACATTTTACTTTGGTCCTAATTCTCCCCTATATTAGATACGCAGTGAGAGTTTATGTGAACAGACTGTTGTCTTAAATGTAAAAGGTTTGACCACGTGGCAAGTGTGTGCATACGGAATAATATGTTGTGGAAGAGTCAGTGGATACCACAGGATGCTGCTTAGGGGAGGGCTCATACTAATGTCTGGAACTAATGGAATGGCATCTGGAGCTGAATAGGTGGAATAGTATGAAATAGATCCACCGACTCCGCTCCAGTCATTACCACGAGCCTGTTCTCATCAACTAAGGTGCCACCGGTGGTGTATTAACGGTGCTGCAATTGGGGTGGGAACCACATTCCAAGAATGTACTGTAAGGGTGAAAGAGGTTGAATTAGCATGAATCCATGCTGTCCACAAGGTCCCCTATGCAGAGGCAGTATGTAAATCCTGGTGGAGCAAAAAAATTAAAAATGGGATGCATGCCAGCAAAGCCACTACACGCCAGCAAAGCCACTACACGCCAGCAAAGCCACTACACGCCAGCAAAGCCACTACACAGCACAACACTAAACAATACATTAAATGCACATCTTACCACTGCTATACCTGGCTCTCAGCGGAGCCTTGTCTGGCAGCGAAACAGTTCATTCAGCCTTATTTACTGCCTTTAAAAAAAAACATAGCTGATATGGCTGACTTGCATAAACACATGTGTTGGGGGTTAAACCACTGACTAAAGCTATATGCGGTTCATAACTAGCTAACTGTTTCTTAACAAAGCAATTTGTTTTCTCAGCTGTGGTCTTAGTTGTTCTTAGTTCTCAGAAATCCTGTCTGAAATCTGGCTACCTTGTCTTATTATAGTTTGGTCTAGCTACCTGGCTAATCAAAACTAACGCATATTTATTGTCTAGCTTCTTTTATTTGCCTGTTCGTTAGCTAGCTAGCTTCCAGATGACTGGTGTTTGATTTGATTTGTTAGCTATCTACAGAGGCTAGCTGCTAGACTTTGTACACTGCTGCTACTCTCTGTTTACTATCCATGCATAGTCACTTTACCTATATCTACATTTACGTATTACCTCAATTACCTCGACTAACCGGTGCCCCCGCACATTGACTCTAATGGTATATAGCCTCCCTACTGTTATTTTATTGTTGCTCCTTAATTACAATTTTCTTTACTTCAGTTTATTATAGTAAATTTTTTCTTAACACACTTTTTATTCTTTTTTTTTTAAACTGCTTTGTTGTTTAAGGACTTGTAAGTAAGCATTGGGGCAGCAGCGTAGCCTAGTGGTTAGAGCGTTGGACTAGTAACCGGAAGGTTGCGAGTTCAAAACCCCCGAGCTGACAAGGTACAAATCTGTCGTTCTGCCCCTGAACAGGCAGTTAACCCACTGTTCCCAGGCCGTCATTGAAAATAAGAACTTGTTCTTAACTGACTTGCCTGGTTAAATAAAGGTAAAATAAAATAAATAAAACTGTAAGGTCTACTGCACCTGCTGTATTCGGTGCATGTGACAAATAACATTTGATTTGATTTATTGATTAACCTCAGCTTGAATACCACCATATAGCTAGCTATATACAGGAGCCTAGGTTTGTTTCCATACACTTCTTATGACTGGCAGCATGGTGCGATCATCAGTGTTATTAGTATGTAAACACTTAAAAAAATATATATATACTCTAGAATAACACATTTTTGGAGAATACACACCAATACAGCGCTCTGTGAAGATTCAGAGCATATCTGTATTGCAGTTCTATCAATTATTTATACAATTGGTAGATTTTTACATGCAAAAAATGCCGTTATTTTGGTAATGGGAAGCAATTCCTCTGCAGAAGATCTGTCTATCTGGTCAAAATCACTGATACAGGTCTCCCTCCACCCTTTGGTGTTATGGAGTACCTGTTATTATGTCTCCAGAGAAACCTAGATTTAGTAAAGATCCTATCTATCAAATTAGGTGGTGTGACAGCTTCTAAACTGTCTTTCTGAATTCCTGTTTGGTTTATGTCCCATCTTTAATAGACCTAGACAGATTTGTTATTTCATTCATTAAAGAAAGATTAAGATTATCATTCAGTGTTCCATCCATTCCACTTTAACTTCAATAATATTGTCACTGTCTTCTGAGAAGGGTTTATCACTCTAACAGGGAGCCACCCATCCCCCCGCAATAGAGCTACTGTCCTCCCTACCAGTATTGACCTTGAACTGTTGGGCTCAATGAGTGTTTCGTAGTCTGCCCCAGACTAAGTGCTCCTGCATAGGCTCTAGAGTCACAGCCCCTTTTAGTCTCACAGTTCCAACTTTGTCAGGTACTTCACTGTCTCTCCATCTCTCCACATTAGCCATCATCTCGATTAGCTTGCTCTCCTCACCCCCGTCACACACAGGAGTATAAACCCTCTTCCAGACATCTCCATCCGTCTTCAGGTGGCGAATCAAGTGCTTTAGGAGATTGCTGCCCAAGATGAGGTCATCACTCTGGCCTTCAACCACCAGTGTAGGCACAGCAACTCTACATCCGTACACCTCATTCTCCAGCTCACATACTCCCAAAGGCTTCGTCTTCAACCGACCACAACCAACCAAGACTACCTCTGTAGGACTCAATGATGGACTTTTCAACACTCCTGCATGCAACAGTTCAGGTAAGACCCTAGAGCTCAAGGTACAAGCCATGGACCCACTGTCAAGCATAGCTCTCACTTCTACTTCTCCTCCTATTAACACATTGGCATAGAATAAATCATCGTACGGGGAAAGTCTCTGTGTGTTCTGCATTATGATACTCTTCTCAAAGAGAGCAGAGGTGATTGGCCCTGCAGTGAAAGTAAGTATCATGTCCAGCATCCCCGCACACGTTACATGGCCCATTAGACTTCACTTTGCTCCTATTCCCTTTTTGGAACTTATGGTCAAACTGTTGTGGCCTCTGCTCCAACACACGCTCCGGCATTGCAAGGATACGTTCCATCAGCTCAGCTGAACCCTGAATAGTCTGGGCTGGGTAAGGCAACGCATTAAGTATTTCCATGTGGGCCTCACAGCGGGCATGGTGATCGGCTTGACAGCACCAACTTCCTGCTTCATTGTTGTGATGTCTGGGGTCAACTTAGATAAGTGAGAGTACCTCCGCTCCCTCCTGTATTCATCCAGCCTCGCATGAACATCTGCAGCGGTCCACTGCTGTAATGGCTTGCACTTAAAGATAAGCGACAGTTCAGCATTAGGGCAATATCTGATGAACATGACTGTGAGCTCACGAGATGGGTCTTCAACACTTTTTTTTCTGTCTCTTTAGCTTATCTTCAGCAACCTCCACAGCCCTGTTCAGTCTGAGCCAATATTCAAATGGTTGTTCATCAGTCAGAGGTAATGTGGCATAAAAGTCAGCAAGGGGCATGCTTGAAAAAACAGTGTCACTAAAATGTTGTTTCAGTATGTCAAAGATGGGACTCAGGCCTTTAGATAAATCAATGGAGGGATTGCTGCGTATTCCAACTTTAACAACATCGCGGGCCCTTCCCATAAGGCTGCCCATAACCTCAACTGCTTGGTCCATCACAGACACGCCCCTCTTAGGCATGTAAACCATGACGATATCCTCCCACTCATGCACTGTGCACTTTTCAGAGCCACCCCCCCGGAAAGTACACCGGTTCCCTGATATCAGACTTCAATACCAGGTTCAGGCCTGACACATCCATACCCCTAGAGCTGCATACACTCCCCATAACATTGTCCCCAACATGTCCAACAATTGCCTTTGACTCCAAACAGGAGGCAACGTTCTCCCCAATGGAATGACCAATCTGCTGTACTATGTCTGCTATGAAATCCATGGAGACCTCCCCACTCCCTGTATTTGGCAAAACTCTTTCATACACATCCTTGGGCATGTCCATGGGTAAACTATCATCAAAACCCTCCAGTTTAGGCATAGGTGTAGAAGTAACTGGAATTTTGGCTGAACCCCTACCAACAGATGGTGACAGATTAAATGACAGGAAACCCCCACCTCTCCCAACACCTTCCATTTTAACAATGGGAAATCAACACCGTAATAAAAATGTAAATAGCAAAACATATATATATATATATATTTAACCTCACGTCAAAATCTAACCTATATCTAGTACACTGGTAAAACTCACCCTACTTATATCAGATATACATTAGAATTTCAAATAAACAAGTAACACAAAAGAAATCTGAAGTCTGGTGTTCAACCTTCCCAAGTTCTCTCACGTCACCCCGCTCCTCCGTTCTCTCCACTGGCTTCCAGTTGAAGCTCGCATCCGCTACAAGACCATGGTGCTTGCCTACGGAGCTGTGAGGGGAACGGCACCTCAGTACCTCCAGGCTCTGATCAGGCCCTACACCCAAACAAGGGCACTGCGTTCATCCACCTCTGGCCTGCTCGCCTCCCTACCACTGAGGAAGTACAGCTCCCGCTCAGCCCAGTCAAAACTGTTCACTGCCCTGGCCCCCCAATGGTGGAACAAACTCCCTCACGACGCCAGGACAGCGGAGTCAATCACCACCTTCCGGAGACACCTGAAACCCCACCTCTTTAAGGAATACCTAGGATAGGTTAAGTAATCCCTCTCACCCCACCCCCCCTAAGTTTTAGATGCACTATTGTTAAGTGACTGTCCCACTGGATGTCATAAGGTGAATGCACCAATTTGTAAGTCGCTCTGGATAAGAGCGTCTGCTAAATGACTTAAATGTAAATGTAAATGTAAAAATCATCAATTTCGATAATAAAACGTTGCAGTGGCGCCCTCTTGTGGTGAAATGCGATATCGCCATAAACTGCACAAGCAACGTCTTATCTGATTCTTCAACGGCAACCACGGCGAAGTTCTGAGATGGAAATCCAGCGAAGGATGATCCGATCCACGGCACCACTGTAACAGTACTCTTCTTGCGTTGTGTACAATCAGTCATCGACACGGAACTCCAACGTGTAGCACCAGTCATGGAGATTTATTCTGATAGGAACAGCACAAAATTGCACGTCATGCAATGCACGGCTCACCATCCAACTCTTTACTCACGCACGCTGGTTTGGTGCTTGTTCACTGGAGTAGTTACCAAAATAATACAATTACAATATAATATATTTAACAATGTACCTGATAGGAACAGCACAAAATTGCACGTCATGCAATGCACGGCTCACCACCCAACTCTGCACTCACGCACTGTACAAAATATATGAATCACTTTTGATGTACAGTGCTTTGCAACCAACAACTTAACGCTGGTTTGGTGCTTGTTCACTGGGACGATTCTAACTGGAACATCCCCCCTCGTAAGCAAGCTACGCAAACCAGCCAATAAGATGCCATGTTGAGTAGGTGAAGGCAAGACAAACCTCAAACCAAAAACCCATTGGCTTAACAATAAAGTGGCAAGGGGAATCACCAATATAACCGTGTTACACTGGTAAATATGTCCTTATCCTACTTTCCAACCTTTATATAACACAAAGAATGAATTACCAACTGTGAGAAGAGCAGAGGACTAGAGGATTGTCTCTGCAGACAGCATTAGAGGTGGTTGCTGCTACTTTATTGAGTGGAGTTCTGGCGACTCCAAAGTGCTTTTCAAAATGAAATTTGACAATGTCCTCTCAGAAATCAATGGATTTGGAAAATTCCAAACAATGATCGTCCTGATTCAGAGCCTCTCTCGCATGACCCTGCCATGTCACTTCTTACTGAATAACTTCATAGCTGCTGTGCCCTCTCACCACTGTGACCTCAGCGCTCTGGATGATGAGGGTGTCTTTGGGAATCTGACCCAGGAGCAGAGACTGACTGTCAGTATTCCAGTACAGGAAGATGGGACTCCAAGCTCCTGCAAGATGTTCCCAGAACCCCAGTTCCATCTCCTGTCCAACTCCAATGACAGTGACCTAGCTACAGTCCCCTGTCAGAATGGATGGGTATATGACAACAGCACCTTCAAATCCACTCTGGCTACAGAGGTAAGTCTCTTCCTTTTCCAGCTATTTTGCTTTCTAGATGGAAAGCATTGAACATGTTGATCACTTTGTAACTGTCCCGTTGTACTCATGACACCACGGTTATTGTTATGATCTCTTTTAAGTGGGACCTTGTATGCGATAGAAAAGGGATGAACAAAGCGACAGCCACCATTTTCTTCATTGGAGTAATGTGTGGGGCTCCTTTATTCGGTTTCCTCAGTGACAGGTATGTATGCACCATACAGAAAGGACCCTTACTACTTCACACAAACTTGCGTATACACACCAAGGTTATTATAGTAAACGAAAACTGAAAATAAATAACAAATAAAATTGGAAAAATAATTTAGTAAACTGAACAAAAATGTCAAACGAAAAAAACATTTGAAAAACTTAACTATACTGAAACTATTATCTATGATGTAGAAAATAACTAAAATAAAATAAAAAAGTTTTAGTTGTTTTCTTCTAAACTTTGAGCAGAAATCAAATGTTGACGTTTCAAATAGGCCTAGCTTGTACTAGCTATCAGTAGCTAACAGGGAAGAAATTTGAGGGTGTGCATGGAGCATGAATGGGGCAAGCTAGAACAGCTTGTGAAGTTGCTGGAGCCGTTCACAATCCCCCCCTTCCAACCGGCTGACCAGTGACTGGGCCAAGCTAGAACAGCTTGTGAAGTTGCTGGAGCCATTCACAATCCACACCGTCCAACCGGCTGACCAGTGACTGGGCCAAGCTAGAACAGCTTGTGAAGTTGCTGGAGCCGTTCACAATCCACACCGTCCAACCGGCTGACCAGTGACTGGGCCAAGCTAGAACAGCTTGTGAAGTTGCTGGAGCCGTTCACAATCCACACCGTCCAACTGGCTGACCAGTGACTGGGCCAAGCTAGAACAGCTTGTGAAGTTGCTGGAGCCGTTCACAATCCACATCAACCAACTGGCTGACCAGTGACTGGGCCAAGCTAGAGCAGCTTGTGAAGTTGCTGGAGCCATTCACAATCCACACCATCCAACTGGTTGACCAGTGACTGGGCCAAGCTAGAACAGCTTGTGAAGTTGCTGGAGCCATTCACAATCCACACCGTCCAACTGGCTGACCAGTGACTGGGCCAAGCTAGAGCAGCTTGTGAAGTTGCTGGAGCCATTCACAATCCACACCGTCCAACTGGCTGATCAGTGACTGGGCCAAGCTAGAGCAGCTTGTGAAGTTGCTGGAGCCATTCACAATCCACACCGTCCAACTGGCTGACCAGTGACTGGGCCAAGCTAGAGCAGCTTGTGAAGTTGCTGGAGCCATTCACAATCCACACCGTCCAACTGGCTGACCAGTGACTGGGCCAAGCTAGAGCAGCTTGTGAAGTTGCTGGAGCCATTCACAATCCACACCGTCCAACTGGCTGACCAGTGACTGGGCCAAGCTAGAACAGCTTGTGAAGTTGCTGGAGCCATTCACAATCCACACCGTCCAACTGGCTGACCAGTGACTGGGCCAAGCTAGAGCAGCTTGTGAAGTTGCTGGAGCCATTCACAATCCACACCGTCCAACTGGCTGACCAGTGACTGGGCCAAGCTAGAGCAGCTTGTGAAGTTGCTGGAGCCATTCACAATCCACACCGTCCAACTGGCTGACCAGTGACTGGGCCAAGCTAGAGCAGCTTGTGAAGTTGCTGGAGCCATTCACAATCCACACCGTCCAACTGGCTGGCCAGTGACTGGGCCAAGCTAGAGCAGCTTGTGAAGTTGCTGGAGCCATTCACAATCCACACCGTCCAACTGGCTGACCAGTGACTGGGCCAAGCTAGAGCAGCTTGTGAAGTTGCTGGAGCCATTCACAATCCACACCATCCAACTGGCTGACCAGTGACTGGGCCAAACTAGAGCAGCTTGTGAAGTTGCTGGAGCCATTCACAATCCACACCGTCCAACTGGCTGACCAGTGACTGGGCCAAGCTAGAACAGCTTGTGAAGTTGCTGGAGCCATTCACAATCCACATCAACCAACTCCAAAAACTGACAGCCAGTGCAGTGTCTTCTTAACCTTGAGGCAGACTTGCAGTCAACTACGGTTTCAAAACAGTTGGCACAGGTCCTTCTGAAGTCACTGCGTGAGCGCTTTGCATGCATACTGAATCCTCTGGCACTTCGATCCAACCTCTGCAACAGCTTGTCTGATGGGCCCAAGTGTGTCTGTGGCACTTCGCTCAACAGAGACAGAGACACTGATGAGGGAAGCAGAGTCTTTTTTCCTTCATCAAATCAGAGAGTACAGCTGTGGAGCAGCAGGTCCGCAGGAAGATGTCCGCACAATGAGTCCAGCAAGCATGTCGATCTCAGTGCTTCATGTTTAATATTACATAAACACATGTTTAATATTACATACAAAATAACATGTCAAATGTGCCATGTCTTCATTCATCTGTTGTTTCTGTCAGATAAAGGTAAAGGTACTTGATTCTCCTTACATCTACTACTAAAGTTAGAAAAGCATAACATATGCACTATACCCACACGCACACATGGATTTTGTGTCGAAGATATGCAGTAGTAGAGTAGGGGCCTTGGCAGCAGCTAATGGGGATCCATAATAAATACAGAAACATTCTAAAACTACTGATAATACATGAAACAATGTCCCTTTCCTTTGGCTGGAAAATAGCTGCATAGTTAAAACTATTTGTATTTATTAAGGATGCCAATTCTCTACACCTCTGCTCTTCTTCGTAATTAATTCTGTGTGTTATATAAAAGTTAGAAAGTAGGATAAGGACATCATTATTAGCATTGTGTTAACCATTCATTGATCCTAAGCAGAGATACAGTACCAGCTGATAAAGCGAAAGCTTGATCCCAATAAATGGGATGTTTTTCTTAATTTATTTTTAGGCAAGTACCATAAACTTTCACATTAGAGGTGCTGAAGTGATAAATCGGTAACACTTTATTTGTAAAATCCGAAATCAATGTTTAGTTTGTAGATGTTCATTTATTCTCAACACCATTTTAACCAACTGTCCACTAACACTAACCCTTACTTCAAGCCTATAAACCTTACAATAATCAGGGGTCCAGCAGCATTAAGGCAGTTGTATACAATTTCAAATATTACATGACATTACATTTCATAACACTTTTCACAAGACGTTAAGTGTGTTCCCTCAAACCACTACTCTACTATCACATATCTACAATACAAAATCCATGTGTACATGTGTTTAGTGTGCGTGTCTTATCATGTGTATGTGTGCCTGTGTGTGTGTGTCTCTTCAAAGTCCTCACTGTTCCATAAGGTTTATTTTTATATATTTAAATATGATTCTACTGCTTGCATTAGTTACATGATGTGGGATAGTGTTCTATATAGCCATGGCTCTATGTAGTACTGTGCACCTCCAATAGTCTGTTCCTGACTTGGGGATTGTAAAGAGATCTTTGGTGGCACGTCTTTTGGGGTATGAATGGGTGTCTGAGCTGTCTGCTAGTATTTTAAACAGACACCTCGGTGCATTCAGCATGTCAACACTTCTTACAAAAACAAGTTGTGATGAAGTCAATCGCTCCTCCACTTTGAGCAATGAGAGATTTACATACATATTATTAATATTAGCTCTCTGTGTACATTTTAAGGGCCAGCTGTGGTGTCCTGTTTTGAACCAATTGTAATTGTCAGACGTCCCTATTTGTGGCACCTGACCACATGACTGAACAGTAGTCCAGGTGCAACAAACTAGAACCTGTAGGACCTGCCTTGTTGATAGTTTTGCAAAAAGGCAGCACTGCGCTTTATTACCGACAGATTCTCCCCATCTTAGCTACTACTATTGTATGTTTTGATCATGACAGTCACATCAACTTGCTCAATTTCCACAAAATGTATTACAAAATGAGGTTGAGGTTTAGGGTTTAGTGAATGATTTGTCCCAAATGCAATGCTCTTAGTTAAATTTTTTAAATATTTTTAGGATTAACTTATTTTGCCACCCTTCTCAAACAAACTGCGGCTCTTTGTTAAGTATTGTAGTGATTTCACTCACTGTAGCAGCTGACATGTATAGTGTTGAGTCATCCGTATACATAGACACACTGACTTTACTCAAGGCCAGTGGCATGTCATTAATAAAGATTGAAAAAAGTAAGGGGCCTAGACAGCTTCCCTGGTGAAATCCTGATTCTAGCTGGATTATGTTGGAGATGCTTCCATCAAAGAACACCCTCTGCGTTCTGTTAGACAGGTAACTCTTTATCCAATATAGCAGGGGGTGTAAAATCATAACACATACATTTTTCCAGCAGTAGACTATGATCGGTAATGTCAAAGCCGCACTGAAGTCTAACAAAACAGCAATATCTCTCAGCCTATCATTTGTGTAAGTGCTGTCCTTGTTGAATGTTCTTCCCTATAAGCATGCTGAAAGTCTGTTGTCAATTTGTTTACAGTAAAATAGCATTGTATCTGGTCAAACACAATTTTTCCAAAATGCTTACTAAGGGTTGGTAACAGGCTGGTTGGTTGGCTATTTGAGACAATATTCTTGGGTAGTGGTATTACTTTTCCTTCCTTCCAGGCCTGACAGAACACACTTTTTAGTTGGCTTAGATTGAAGATATACAGTTGAAGTCAGAAGTTTACATACACCTTAGCCAAATACATTTAAATTCCGTTTTTCACAATTCCTGAAATGTAATCCTAGTAAAAATTCCCTGTCTTAGGTCAGTTAGGATAACCACTTTATTTTAAGAATGTGAAATGTCAGAATAATAGTAGTGAGAATGATTTATTTCAGCTTTTATTTCTTTCATCACATTTCCAGTGGGTCAGACTTTTACATATACTCAATTAGTATTTGGTAGCATTGCCTTTAAATTGTTTAACTTGGGTCAAACGTTTTGGGTAGCCTTCCACAAGCTTCCTACAATAAGTTGGGTGAATTCTGGCCCATTCCTCCTGACAGAGCTGGTGTAACTGAGTCAGGTTTGTAGGCCTCCTTGCTCGCACACGCTTTTTAAGTTCTGCCCACAAATTTTCTATAGGATTGAGGTCAGGGCTTTGTGATGGCCACTCCAATACTTTGACTTTGTTGTCCTTAAGCCATTTTGCCACAACTTTGGAAGTATGCTTGGGGTCATTGTCCATTTGGAAGACCCATCTGCGACCAAGCTTTAACTTCCTGACTGATGTCTTGAGATGTTGCTTCAATATATCCACATAATTTTCCTGCCTCATGATGCCATCTATTTTGTGAAGTTCACCAGTCCCTCCTGCAACAAAGAACCCCCACAACATGATGCTGCCACCCCTGTGCTTCACGTTGGGATGGTGTTCTTCGGCTTGCAAGCCTTCCTCTTTTTCCTCCAAACATAACGATGGTCATTATGGCCAAACAGCTCTATTTTTGTTTCATCAGACCAGAAGACATTTCTCCAAAAAGTACGATCTTTGTACCCATGTGCAATTGCAAACCATAGTCTGGCTTTTTTAGAGCAGTGTTTTTGGAGCAGTGGCTTCTTCCTTGCTGAGCCGCCTTTCAGGTTATGTCGATATAGGACTCGTTTTGCTGTGGATATACAGTGCCTTGCAAAAGTATTTGGCCCCCTTGAACTTTGCGACCTTTTGCCACATTTCAGGCTTCAAACATAAAGATATAAAACTGTATTTTTTTGTGAAGAATCAACAACAAGTGGGACACAATCATGAAGTGAAACAACATTTATTGGATATTTCAAACTTTTTTAACAAATCAAATACTGAAAAATTGGGCGTGCAAAATTATTCAGCCCCTTTACTTTCAGTGCAGCAAATTCTCTCCAGAAGTTCAGTGAGGATCTCTGAATGATCCAATGTTGACCTAAATGACTAATGATGATAAATACAATCCACCTGTGTGTAATCAAGTCTCCGTATAAATGCACCTGCACTGTGATAGTCTCAGAGGTCTGTTAAAAGCGCAGAGAGCATCATGAAGAACAAGGAACACACCAGGCAGGTCGAGATACTGTTGTGAAGAAGTTTAAAGCCGGATTTGGATACAAAAAGATTTCCCAAGCTTTAAACAGCCCAAGGAGCTCTGTGCAAGTGATAATATTGAAATGGAAGGAGTATCAGACCACTGCAAATCTACCAAGACCTGGCCGTCCCTCTAAACTTTCAGCTCATACAAGGAGAAGACTGATCAGAGATGCAGCCAAGAGGCCCATGATCACTCTGGATGAACTGCAGAGATCTACAGCTGAGGTGAGACACTCTGTCCATAGGACAACAATCAGTCGTATATTGCACAAATCTGGCCTTTATGGAATTGTGGCAAGAAGAAAGCCATTTCTTAAAGATATCCATAAAAAGTGTCGTTTAAAGTTTGCCACAAGCCACCTGGGAGACACACAAAACATGTGGAAGAAGGTGCTCTGGTCAGATGAAACCAAAATTGAACTTTTTGGCAACAATGCAAAACGTTATGTTTGGTGTAAAAGCAACACAGCTCATCACCCTGAACACACCATCCCCACTGTCAAACATGTTGGTGGCAGCATCATGGTTTGGGCCTGCTTTTCTTCAGCGGGGACAGGGAAGATTGTTAAAATTGATGGGAAGATGGATGGAGCCAAATACAGGACCATTCTGGAAGAAACCCTGATGGAGTCTGCAAAAGACCTGACACTGGGATGGAGATTTGTCTTCCAACAAGACAGCGATCCAAAACATAAAGCAAAATCTACAATGGAATGGTTCAAAAATAAACATATCCAGGTGTTAGAATGGCCAAGTCAAAGTCCAGACCTGAATCCAATCGACAATCTGTGGAAAGAACTGAAAACTGCTGTTCACAAATGCTCCCCATCCAACCTCACTGAGCTCGAGCTGTTTTGCAAGGAGGAATGGGAAAAAATTTCGGTCTCTCGATGTGCAAAACTGATAGAGACATACCCCAAGCGACTTACAGCTGTAATCGCAGCAAAAGGTGGCGCTACAAAGTATTAACTTAAGGGGATTGAATAATTTTGCACGCCCAATTTTTCAGTTTTTGATTTGTTAAAAAAGTTTGAAATATCCAATAAATGTTGTTCCACTTCATGATTGTGTCCCACTTGTTGTTGATTCTTCACAAAAAATACAGTTTTATATCTTTATGTTTGAAGCCTGAAATGTGGCAAAAGGTCGCAAAGTTCAAGGGGGCCGAATACTTTCGCAAGGCACTGTAGATACTTTTGTACTTTTTTCCTCCAGCATCATCACAAGGTCCTTTGCTGTTGTTCTGGGATTGATTTGCACTTTTCGCACCAAAGTAGGTTCATCTCTAGGAGACAGAACCCGTCTCCTTCCTGAGCTGTATGACGACTGCGTGGTCCCATGGTGTTTATACTTGCGTGCTATTGTTTGTACAGATGAATGTGGTACCTTCAAGCGTTTGTAAATTGCTCCCAAGGATGAACCAGACTTGTGGAGGTCTACAATTTATTTTCTGATGTCTTGGATGATTTCTTTGATTTTCCCATGATGTCAAGCAATGAGGCACTGAGTTTGAAGGTAGGCCTTGAAATACATCCACAGGCACACCTCCAATTGACTCAAATAATGTCAATTAGCCTATCAAAGCTTTTAAAGCCATGATATCATTTTCTGGAATTTTCCAAGCTGTTTAAAGGCACAGTCAACTTAGTGTATGTCAACTTCTGGCCCACTGGAATTGTGATACAGTGAATAATAAGTGAAATACTCTGTCTGCAAACAATTGTTGGAAAAATGACTTGTGTCATGCACAAAGTAGATGTCCTAACCGACTTGCCAAAACTATAGTTTGTTAACAATAATTTTGTGGAGTGGTTGAAAAATGTGTTTAATGACTCCAACCTAAGTGTATGTAAACTATACAGTTGAAGTCAGAAGTTTACATGCACTAAGGTTGGACAATTTTTTAAAGACAGATTATTTCACCTATAACTCACTGTATCACAATTCCAGATGTATTTGGCTAAGGTGTATGTAAAATTCAACTATTCTTTTAGCCAGACAAGTCAATTAAGAACAAATTCTTATTTACAATGACTGCCTACTCCAGCCAAACCCTAACGACACTGGGCCAATTGTGAGCCGCATTATGGGACTCCCAATAACAGCCAGTTTTAATACAGCCTGGAATTGAACCAGGGTCTGTAGTTAAGACTCCAGCACTGAGATGCAGTGCCTTAGACTGCTGCGCCACTCGGGAGCCCTCTAGCAAATCGGAGAGGCAATATCATTTGCTATTATTCTCAGTAATTTTCCATCCGAGTTGTCAGACCCCGCTGGCTTGTCATTTTTGATAGACAGCAATAATTTTTTCACCTCTTCTACACTCACTTTACGGACTTCAATGCTTGTCTTTCATAATTTGATCAGTTCTACTTGTATGTGTAGTGTCAGAATTTGTTGCTGGCATGTCATGCTGAAGTTTCCTAATCTTGCCAATGAACAATCATTAAAGGAATTGGCAATATCAGTGGGTTTTATGATGAATGAGCCATCTGATTTAATGAATGATGGAGCTGAGTTTGCCTTTCTACCCAAAATGACAATTAAGGTGCTCCAAAGCTTTATATCATTCCTATTTTCCTCTTTTAGTTTCTTCTTTTTATTCAGTTTAGTCAGATGATTTCTCAATTTGCATTACGTTTTCCAATCGGTTGTGCAGCCAGACTTATTTGCCATTCCTTTTGCCTCATCCCTCTCATCCATACAATTTTTCAATTCCTCATCAATCCACAAGGATTTCACTGTTTTCACAGTAAAAAAAAAAGTAAACGGGCATGCTTATTAGTAACTGCATTAAGCAATTTCATAAATATGTCAAGTGCAGTGTCTGGATCCTCATTACACACCATAGACCAACAAATCTTTATTTCATACAACATAGGAACCATTACAAAACTTCTTGCATGACCTCTTATACACTATATTAGGTCCAGACTTTGGTGTTCAATTGAATCCTTTACAGAAATGAAATATTCTGATAGTGTCTCGTGTTTAATACCATATTATTGTGTTTCTCTTAGCTGCATTGTGTATAGAAATATGGCAACACTACATTATGATATACTGTACTGATAATTGCCTTTATAATATTTTATTTTTCTCTGAACAGATTCGGCCGGAGGCCAATGCTGATGGTGGCTTACCTAGCAACTATGGTGTTTGCTTTTACCAGTGCCTTCTCCACCTCCTATGTCATGTTTTGTATCATGAGATTTTTCACCGGAGTGACACTATCTGGAATAAGCATAATCTCCATTGTACTCAGTGAGTTAGTCCCTGATTGCGCTTTGTATTGTATCGTGTTATACATATTAAAGTGTTATACAGGTAGCCTAGCAATTAAGAGCATTGTGCCAGTAACTGAAAGGTCACTGGTTAAAATCCCAGAGCCGACTAAGTGAAAAATCTTGAGCAAGGAACTTAATCTTAATAGCTCCTGTAAATGCTTTTGACAAGAGTGTCTGGTAAAATGTACAATGCTATTATAGTCTCCCTCTATAAAAGGTTTTAGACCTCAAGGGAATTGATCTTGGTTCAATTTTGGGTTAAATTAAATACACTGGGATTTCATAAATTATTCATTTTAAACGGTTGATGATTGATTTAGTGATATATTGCATGACTGAATGATCTTTTCTGTTCCTGCTGTAGCTTCTATGAATATTCAACTTGTTCAACATGAACTTTGACTGTAGAGGCACTCTGCAAATTATATTGAGACAAATCTGAAAATAAACACACAAAAAATGGTTGCTTGGTATCAACATCAGTTGCTTTACATTAGATGTAAGTGTTAGCATAAAAATCGGTATTTACTTTGACATTCAAATATAATTAATTCTAAACTCTCTTTCTTGGACATATCTACAGGTGTGGAATGGTTTGACATTCAACACAGGACATTTGCTGGAGTGATAGTAAGCCTGGATTGGACATGTGGAAACATGCTGCTAGCTAGCATTGCATACTTTGTGAACGACTGGAGGTGGCTGACCATAGCAGCTACCTCGCCTCTTGTCTTGGCTGTCATTACCTGGTGGTACACAACCCATTTTATTTTGATGTTATGTGTTATACTTGGTTTGATGAGTTCAATGTTAAAACTTGTTCGGTGGTAAAACATGTAAATAAGGTAAAACTTGTTGAAATGTTTGTGGATGTAATGGTGAAGTCAGACCTTACTATTACTAAGGGTATATATATCTAATAAAAGGAAAGGTTTCTAACAACAGAACATTATTGTTAGAGACCATCTAGTGGCCTTGCCTGGTGTCAACAGGGATCTGTGCCATTGCAGGTGGCTTCCAGAGTCTGCTAGGTGGCTCTTAGCGAATGGAGAAAAGAAAAAGCCCATTTCTACCTGGAGAAATGTGCCAAGATGAACAACAGATCCAAGTGTATGGCTGAGATCACACCACAGGTACATTTAATGCTCACATATGTGGTATCATGTTAGGATAGCCTTAGTCTCAACAGGGCATCTTTCAATCCCAAGTCCAGCTGAGACTGAGACTGAGACTGTCTGTCACGACTTCCACCGAAGTCAGGTTCCTCTCCTTGTTCAGGCAGCATTCGGCGGTCGGCGTCGCCGGTCTTCTAGCCATCGCCAATCCACTTTTCATTTTCCATTTGTTTTGTCTTGTTTTCCTACACACCTGGTTTTCATTTCCCTCATTAATTGTTATGTATTTAACCCTCTGTTCCCCCCCATGTCTTTGTGGGGAATTGTTTGTTGTAAGTGTTTGTGCACATGTTTACTGGTGCGCGATGGGTGTTGTGCCCATGTTTGTTATTCTTTATGCCGTTGGTTTTGCAATTAAACTGCTCCTGCTATTACCTAGTTCTGCTCTCCTGCGTGTGACTTCCCTGCCACCAGTTACGCACTCCTTACAGAATTCCCCACCTTGAAAATGGAATCAGCAGGAGCAGGTGCCCCTAGTATAGGGGTTGAGGAGTGCATCCATGAGCAAGCAGCAATGATCCACCATCTCGGCACCGCCATGGACCAAGTCGTCCAAAACATAGATCGCTGGGAGAGACAGGAGTTCATCCAGCGCCTCTACCAGCACAACCAGGGCATCCACAACTCGCCTCCCCTTCACCCGGTCCCAGTGGGATTCATCTCGCCCTTCCCCGGGAGTACGATGGGACGGCTGCACGTTGCCAGGGTTTCCTATTGCAGCTAGATCTCTACCTGGCAACCGCTCACCCGGCTCCTTCGGGCCGTGAGAGAGTGTCCACACTCGTCTTGTGTCTCTCAGGGAAAGCCCTGGAGTGGGCCAATGCCGTGTGGGGAGAAGATGTGGCGCTGGACCATCTGAGGCAGGGGACGAGGAGCGCTCAGGAGTTCGCCATGGACCTTTGGACCCTGGCCACCGGTGCGGGATGGAACGACAGGGCCCTGATCGACCACTATTGCTGTAGTTTGCGCGAGGACGTCCGTCGGGAGTTGGCCTGCAGGGACATCACCCTCACCTTCGACCAGCTAGTGGACCTGTCCATTCGGTTGGATAACCTGCTGGCTACCCACGGATGTCCAGAGCAGGGTCTGTCAGGTCCATGTCACTTTTTCTGAGTTTTCCCCGCATTCCCAGCATAAGGCGCTCTTCAATTCAGGCGCGGCTGGGAGTTTTATAGACCGATCGTTCGCCCATAGTTTAGGGATCCCCATTGTTCCCGTGAATGTGCCCTTCCCCGTTCACACCATAGACAGTCGACCATTAGAGTCAGGGGGAGGCCACCGCTCCCCTGGGCATGGTGACGCAGGGGGTTCACAAGGAGAGAATCAGTCTCTTCCTCATTGACTCTCCTGCGTTTCCCATGGTGCTAGGCCTACCCTGGTTAGCCTGTCATGACCCTACTGTTTCCCCACTGGAAACGGAGGGCTCTCACGGGATGGTCGTGAGAGTGCTCGGGGAGATGTTTATGGGTTTCCGATGGTGCGACTACGGTGGAAAGTCCAGACCAGGTCTCCACTGTGCGCATCCCCCCAGAATATGCCGATTGGCCCTCGCCTTCTCCAAAAAGAAGGCGACTCAATTACCACTCCATCGACAGGGGGATTTTGCGATAAATTTCCTGGTAGACGCCGCACTTCCCAGGAGTCACGTGTATCCCCTGTCACAGGCGGAGACGGCGGCTATGGAAACATATGTCTCCGAATCCCTGCGTCAGGGGTACATTAGGTCCTCCACTTCACCCTCAAGTTTATTTTTTGTGAAGAAGGAGGGATGTCTGCGCCCATGTATTGACTATCGAGGTCTAAACCAGATCACTGTGAGGTACAGTTACCTGCTACCGCTCATAGCCACAGCGATTGAGTCAATGCACGGGGCGCGCTTCTTCACCAAACTAGATCTCAGGAGCGCTTACAACCTGGTGCGTGTCTGGGGGGGAGACGAGTGGAAGACTGCTTTCAGTACTACCTCAGGGCATTATGAGTACCTCGTCATGCCATACGGGTTGATGAATGCTCCATCAGTTTTCCAAGCCTTTGAAGATGAGATTTTCAGGGACATGCACGGGCAGAGGTTAGTGGTATAAATTGATGACATTCTGATATACTCCGCTACATGCGGCAGCATGTGTCCCTGGTGCGCAGGGTGCTTGGTCGTCTGTTGGAGCATGACCTGTACGTCAAGGCTGAGATATGCCTGTTCTTCCAACAGTCCATCTCCTTCCTAGGTACCGCATTTCCACCACAGGGGTGGAGATGGAGAGTGACCACATTTCAGCCGTGCATAATTGGCCAACTCCCACCATGGTAAAGGAGGTGCAGCAGTTTCTAGGGTTTGCCAATTACTTGGCTACCGGAGGTTTATCCGGGGTTTTGGTCAGGTAGCGGCTCCCATTACCTCACTGCTGAAGGGGGGACCGGTACGTTTGCAGTGGTCGGCTGAGGCGGACAGGGCTTTTGGTCACCTGGGGGCTCTGTTTACCTCGGCTGCTGTGCTGGCTCATCCGGATCCCTCTTTGGCGTTCATAGTGGAGGTGACGCATCCGAGGCTGGGATAGGAGCCGTGCTCTCTCAGCACTCGGGTGCACCACCGAAACTCCGCCTCTGTGCCTTCTTCTCAGCCCGGCGGAGCGAAACTATGACGTTGGGGACCGGGAGCTGTTGGCTGTTGTCAAGGCTTTGAAGGCGTGGAGACATTGGCTTGAGGGGGTTAAACACCCTTTTCTCATCTGGACTGACCACCTCAATCTGGAGTACATCTGGGCGGTGAGGAGACTGAACCCTCGCCAGGCAAGGTGGGCCATATTTTTCACCCGTTTTGTTTTCACCCTTTCTTACAGACCATGTTCTCAGAACGTGAAGGCAGACACACTGTCCCAGCTATATGACACAAAGGAGCTGCCCATGGATCCCACCCCCATACTCCCGGCCTCCTGCCTGGTGGTGCCGGTAGTGTGGGAGCTGGACGCGGACATTGAGCAGACGCTACATGTAGAGCCCACTCCCCTCCAGTGTCCCACTGGGTGTCTGTACGTTCCATCTGCTGTCCGTGACCAGCTGTTCTATTGGGCCCACATGTCACCCTCCTCTGGTCCTCCAGGCATCAGTCGGACGGTGCAATGTCTGAGTGGGAAGTACTGGTGGCCCACTTTGGCTAAGGACATGAGGGTTTATGTTTCCTCCTGCTCGGTGTGCGCCCAGTGTAAGGCTCCTAGGCACCTGCCCAGAGGTAAGCTACACCCCTTACCCATTCCACAACGGCCTTGGTCGCACCTGTCGGTGTATTTCCTTACCGATCTTCCTCCTTCACAGGGTAACACCATGATCCTGGTCGTTGTGAACCGTTTTTCTAAGTCCTGCCGTCTCCTTCCTCTGCCCGGTCTCCCTACGGCCCTACAGACTGTGGAGGCCTTGTTTACACACGTCTTCCGACACTATGGGGTGCCTGAGGACATAGTGTCTTCACTTCGAGGGTCTGGAGGGCGTTTATAGAACATCGGGGGTCTCGATCAGGTCTTATTACCAGGACCGCCCGGGGGAGTGGGCGGAGTTCGTGCCCTGGGCAGAGATGGCCCAGAACTCGCTCCGCCATTCCTCCACTAATCTCTCCCCCTTCCAGTGCGTTCTGGGGTATCAGCCGGTTCTGGCTCCTTGGCATCAGAGTCAGACCGAGGCTCCTGCGGTAGACAACTGGTTCCGGCGCGCGGAGGAGACATGGGATGCCACTCATGTTCACCTTCAGCGCGCCGTGCTGCGCTAGAAAGCCAGCGCAGACCGTCACCACAGTGAGGCCCCGGTGTTCGCACCGGACGACCAGGTCTGGCTCTCGACCCGAAACCCGCCCCTGCTTGCCCTTCCGGAAGCTGGGTCTATGGTTTGTGGGGTCATTTAAAGTCCTGAGGATTCTGAACGAGGTGAGTTACAGGTTACAGCTTCCCCCCGATTACCGTATTAACCCCTCGTTCCATGTGTCTCTCCTCAGGCCGGTGGTGGCTGCTCTGCTACAGGTGTCTGAGGTGCGGGAGTTTCCTCCGCCCTCTCTAGACATCGAGGGGGACACTGCATACTGCGTTCGATCCATACTGGATTCGAGGCGTCGGGCGAGGGGCCTTCAGTACCTCGTAGACTGGGTGGGGTACGGCCGGAGGAGAGATGCTGGGTTCCGGTGGAGGACGTGTTGGACCCTTCAATGCTGCGGGAGTTCCACCGTCTCCGTCCGGATCGCCCTGCACCTCGCCCTCCGGGTTGTCCCCGAGGCCGGTGTCGGCACGCTGCTGGAGGGGGGTACTATCGCCACTTCCACCGAAGTCGGTTCCTCTCCTTGTTCGGGCGGCGTTCGGCGGTCGGCATCGCCGGTCTTCTAGCCATCGTAAATCCACTTTTCATTTTCCATTTGTTTTGTCTTGTTTTCACACCTGGTTTTCAGTTCCCTCATTCATTGTTGTGTATTCAACCCTCTGTTCCCCCCATGTCTTTGTGGGGAATTGTTTGTTGTAAGTGCACATGTTTACTGGTGTGCGGTGGGTGTTGTACCCATGTTTGTTATTCTTTATGCTGTTGGTTTTGCAATTAAACTGCTCCGGCTATTACCTAGTTCTGCTCTCCTGTGTGTGACTTCCCTGACACCAGTTACGCACCCCTTACACTGTCCTAATATCGACATCATACTCCAGAAAATGCTTCTCATTTTAGCATGCGTGGCTTCATGACAATGGTGAAACTAATACCTTATACCAACTAATACCAGGAGCCATCTTGGTAAGCAAATAAGATAAACCTAGAAATGCATACAAGCATGCCTTTTTTGGTTGCCCACAGACCCTTACGAATGCAGTAAGAGTTAAAGATGAGGAGAAGAAGTACGGTTTTGTGGACCTTGTGAGAACTCCAAATATAAGGAAACTTTCCATTTGCACAGGAATACTATGGTAAGTAGGGGAAAACACTTTTGGATCTCATCAAGGTCTAATGCCATAGAATTCATATTAAATGCACTTAAAAAGGGAAACTCCACTTAAAAACAATCTTTTAGTATTTTTTTCATTAGCCCACATCATTGGCCACATGCAAAACACATCATCACGGTAATGTGGCCAGTGATACTTTGCTTCTTGAAAGTCCAATATCTTGAAAACTTGACTGCTGACATACAAAACATTTTGGGACTGTATCGACACTGGACTAATGAAAATAATATATTTTTTGAGTAGAGTTTCCCTTTAATGTTTTCTCTCCAACTTGTCTGGCTGTCAAATTTACAGGAGCAACATGTACTATTTTCGTCATCATTTCCATTTCTTCAAGGTTCTTAAAGGACACAGAAATAGAAATGCCTAAAATGGCTTAGTACTGCTTCTTACCTTATCATAATCCATTTGGCCATCCATTGGGCCATCCACAGGAGGTTGGTGGCACCTTAATTGGGGTGAACGGGCTCGTGGTAATGACTGGAGCGGAATTGGTGGAATGGTATCAAATACATCAAACAAATGGGTTCAAGGTGTTTGATATCATAGACCATTATTATGAGCCTTTCTCCTATCAGCAGCCGCCACTGATTTGGCTCTAGTTGAAGGTGGAAATGTTACATGTATATCCTTTAGAAGTATTTTTGATCTTAAGTTTCTTATTTTCTTCGACCTGTAGGTATGGAGTTGCATTTACATATTACGGCATCAGCTTGAACATCACTGGGTTTGGCATGAATGTCTACTTCACACAGTTCATATATGCTGCCATCGAGTTGCCTGGAAAGATAATGGTCTATTATTTCTTGAACAAGTTTGGCCGAAAACCTGGACAGGTTGGGACATTGCTTTTGACTGGAACCTGTATCTTCATCAACATATTTGTTCCTCAAGGTATTTTTGGTTCCTGAAAGATATTGTTAGCAAATAATGGGTTTTCACTTTACTTACGTTTTCCTTACTTACCTACTTTCTTACAATTTGAGTTTCTTGTGGAACGTATGCCATCGACGCAGTTTGTTTTCTTTGTGCACTTGCATTTTGAGTCCTGGGGGGTATTTTTGAGTTGTTAGCCTTAGATTCAGTCATCCATGTTTTCATATTTTCACTTAGGTTTGTGGGTGTTTCGTACCATCGTGGGTCTTTTTGGGAAAGGCCTGTCTGAAGCATCCTTCACAATAATGTTCCTTTATACCACTGAGCTCTACCCAACAGTAGTTCGGTGAGTGACCAATAAACTACCATATCACATAGTGTTCACTTAATGTAATCACCTGTAGTCTTGGTGTGCATTCAGTGAGGTGAAATGTCCTTCACAATGTTGCAGATAGAAATGTAACAAATAGAGCAAACACGACTCCTACTTGACAGACAGTCAACTCTGTTCTACACAAAAATGATATCTAAACATTCTGTAATGTTATTGCCTCCTTATAACACACATTGTTGAAGTGAAGTTTCCAATTGAATTGTACTGACAGATTATCATAATTTTTTGCACAGATCTGTCCTCTTTTGAACTCTAAATTACTTTTTTGCTTGGTCCCTCAGGCAGAACGGCGTTGGCTACACCTCTTTTGTGGGTCGGCTAGGCGTGTCCATCGCTCCCCTCATCGCCCTATTGGACGTTGTGTGGGAGCTCCTCCCTGCTGTGATATATGCCTTGGTGGCTGTTGGTACCGGACTAGTGGCTTTGCTCCTCCCAGAAACACTCAATGTTCGCCTGCCAGAGTTCATCGAGGACATAGAAAAACCAAGGTAGAGCAGGAATTGTATTTGGTAATACTGTGTCTAAAGCATCTAGGTACTGTATATGATTGATTGATTGATTATTTATTTAATTTCAGTTTCAGACACCATTTAGTTCCCAGCCTATATGGGCCTATAAGATACAATCAAGTGCTTGTGAAGAAAAGGGGAAACAAATACAGTTTATAAAAATAATGCAGTTATATAATGCATTGTAAAACTTGCCACGGGCCTGATTATAAGAAATTATAAAGGCTCATGCATGCTTATAACAAGTTGTAAACATTATACCTATGCCCATGCTTTAACCAATTCTTTATAAAGGCTCACACATGCTTATAACAAGTTATAAAGCATTATAAACTGGGTGGTTCGAGCCCAGAATGCTGATTGGCTGAAAAGCTGTGGTATATCAGACCGTCTACCACGGGTATAACAAAAATGTATTTTTACTGCTCTAATTACGTTTGTAACCAGTTTATAATAGCAATAAGGCACCTCGGGTTTGTGGTATATTGCCAATATACCACGGTTAAGGGCTGTATCCAGGCACTCCGCATTGTGTCGTGCTTAAGAACAGCCTTTTTGGCAATATACCACACCCCGTGGGGCCTTATTGCATAACTCTAAACCAGTTAGCTTGAGTCCTGGATGCTGATTGGCTGAACAGCATTTCAGCTATGTGTATATCAGACAATATACCACGGGCATGACACAGAAATACTTGTTTACTGTTCTATTTACGTTGGTAACCAGTTTATAATAGCAATAAGGTACCTTGTGGGTTTGTGGTATATGGCCAATATACCACGGCTAAGGGCTGTATCCAGGCACTCCACTTCGCGTTGTGCATAAGAACAGCCCTTTGCCATGGTGTTACTGGCCAATATACAACACCCCTTGAATTTTTATGAAGGCTCATGCATACTTATAACAAGTTATAATGCATTATACCTATGCCAAGGCTTAAACCGATTCTTTACAACGGCTCATAACAAGTCATACAGTATTATACGTATACGCTTTAAGTAAAGGTTACCCATTATTTAATCAGTATTCAGAATTGGACAAATGGCCATGTAACATCTAATTGCACCTTTCATGCTTTGCAGAGCGGAACTGGATGGAGAGAGTGGCAATCCACTGAAGCAAGCTGATGAAAACAGGAATGGAAATGGAACAGTTGAGGTTACATGAATCCACGCAGAGATCCTATTAGATTATAAAAGGATTAGTTATGTAGTTATATGTGAATCCATGTCACTCAGAGAGACAGTAGTTTTCAAGCAAATGCATGATAGATGAACAGAGCAGAATATCTACCTAGAAGAAATATAATGGATGGACCAAAAGTGGATGGATGGACTATTACTTACCTGTTTATTACTTGGTGAAAGATAGATGAATTGTAGCCCATTTTTCTTACATGGTCATTATTGAATCTACTGTTTTGTTCTTCATAAATACTGGTGTTTGTGTGTCTTTGCAATAAATCTGCAATAAATCTGTGTTCTATACATAAGTTTCCTGTACTATGTTATCCTAACTGGGTTAGAACTGGGTTCCTTAAACTCCTATCACGAGTTGTAACTTGTATTTTGGATAATTCTGACTGTGTATTGTTTTTAGTTCCATGCAGTTAAATACCTTTATTCTAGTGGCACGATCAATAGAAGAAAACATTGTTAAAATGGTGATGTGTTTCAGCATATCGTCTCATTTCCCGTTGGTCTAAACACTTGGGTGGGAACAAGCCTGAGTCCCAGCCTGTTGGTGCCATCATGCTGTCAAGTACTTGTCACTCATTGCCATGGTATGTTTGGCTTGACAATGAGCAATGGAGTTTGAAAAGCACATACATCATGTTCCGTTCTCGTTTTGAACTGTTCACATATTAGTGAATTCCTGAAACTTTGAAATGGTGAAATATTCTTTAGTTGCTCAAGCAACTACTTGCTGTCAATACATCACCAATTAATGTAGATAAAGGGATTCTTTAACAAGCAGAAGTGGTTAATTTAATTATTTTTGCACAGTAAAAGATTGATCTGTTTCGCAAGGTTTAACTAACAATGAGACAGTTGGACCAACAGACAGACAACCTTTAGACTTGGTAAAAGATTATGAAATATTTTCTTGGTTCCAAAGCACGAATGTGAATGAGTGTGATTGCTGTGCTTTCAGTATTACAAGAAGTCTGTCTGAACCAAGTGGAAGATGAAGTTTGAGCACCTACTCTCTGATTGATATCCGAGAGTAGGTGCTCAAACTTCATCTTCCACTTGGTTCAGACAGACTTCTTGTAATACTGAAAGCACAGCAATCACACTCATTCACAATGTATTTGGACGGTTCCAGATTATGATCATTATTATCAGCTTCGTTGCTCGATTCACCCTGCCTTGTCACTTTATGCTGGGTAACTTCATAGCTGCTGTGCCCTCTCACCGCTGTGACCTCAGCACTCTGGATGAGGAGGGTGTCTTTGGGAATCTGACCCAGGAGCAGAGACTGACTGTCACTATTCCAGTACAGGAAGATGGGACTCCAAGCTCCTGCAAGATGTTCCCAGAACCCCAGTTCAACCTCCTGTCCAACTCCAATGACAGTGACCTAGCTACAGTCCCCTGTCAGAATGGATGGGTATATGACAACAGCACCTTCAAATCCACTCTGGCTACAGAGGTAAGCTTTTCTGTCTTTTTGTCACTAGACTATAGGTAATAATGTAGTCAATGAATGTCTCATTGAATAAAAGGCCATGTTGTACTCATTGAATGTCATTCTTCGACCACTACACATGGTTGCATAGAAATGAAGTATTATTTGTTAGTACAAATCTCTACAAATCTCTTTGAATATTGTTGCAGTGCTAGCTACTCAATTAAATTATTTCCCAAAATGGAAGTAGAGGCTGTTCTCTTTTATACGGTACCTTGAATGTGTTGTCTGTTTATTCTTATTTCTACCTCTTACATCAGTGGGACTTGGTGTGTGACCAAAAAGGGCTAAATAAGGCGACGGCCACCATCTTCTTCTTGGGAGTGATGTTCGGAGCAATGACCTTTGGTAGTCTGAGTGACAGGTAAGTTAACAATCATTTATAAATTCATAGACAGTGGATTTTAGAGTCACCTTAAAACAAATCTCTTGTGTACAGACACACGTAACATAACTGGTATGGTAGTGTCTGTCAACAGAATGTGCGGATGCAATGACTAATGAGGAACTGTCAATGCATCACTGTTAGCATCTTTTGGCCAATAGACCCACCGGTAACTTAGAAAGAGAGGAGGGTGGAGCTACCGCGCTGCTTCCCCTCCTCATTCTAGTACATTTCCTAACATGTCTTTCCCCAGATCTTATTTGAGCATCTGATGCAATTAGATCGTTCTGGATTTCCAAGATGACCTAAAAACATGAAGTAGACTGTCTCTGAATGGATACAAAAAAGTTGTTAAGTTGTTAAAGGCCCAGTGCCCAGAGTCAAAATGCATTTTTCCTGTTCTTTGCCGCTGATTAAACTAACACCGTAAAAGTGTTTTAAAAAAAAGGTTGTTTTCCCGGATATGCTACATGACCAAAAGTATTTGGGCACCTGCTTGTCTAACATTTCATTCGAAAATCATGGGCATTAATATAGAGTTGGTCCACTCCTTGCTACTATAACAGCCTCCACTCTTCTGGGAAGCCTTTCCTAGATGTTGGAACATTGCTGCTGGGACTTGCTTCCTTTCAGCCACAAGAGCATTAGTGAGGTCGGGCGCTGATGTTGGGTGATTAGGTCTGGCTCGCAATCAGCGTTTCAATTAATCCCAAAGCTGTTCAATGGTGTTAAGCTCAACTTTGTCCAGGCCAGTCAAGTTCTTCCACACCAATCTCAACAAACCATTTCTGTATGGACCTTGTTTTGTGCATGGGGTCATTGTCATGCTGAAACAGAAAAGGGCCTTCCCAAACTGTTGCCACAAAGTTGGAAGCACAGAATCGTCTAGAATGTGGGCCTAGCTCGAATCATGAACAACAGCCCCATACCATTATTCCTCATCCACCAAACTTTACAGTTGGCACTATGCATTGGGGCAGGTAGCCTACCACTTTGTGGCTGAGCCGCTCGTGCTCCTAGACAGTTGAACGGGGCAGCTCTAGCAGGGCAGACATTTGACAAATGATTGGTTGGAAAGGTGTCATCCTATGACGGTGCCACGATGAAAGTCAATGAGCTCCATTCTACTGCCAATGTTTGTCTGTGGCGACAGCATGGCTGTGTGCTTGATTTTAGACACCTGTCAGCAACAGGTATGGCTGAAATAGCCGAATCCACTAATTTGAAGGGGTGTCCACATACTTTTTATATATAGTGCAGTTTCTGGTTGAAAATACAATATACACAGGACCTTCTAATCAGCAGGTTTTGCATGGGTGGAGTTGTGGCTCGCCTGGTGACATCACCAGGTGGCAAATTTGTTAATTTACCAATAACAAAGAGAATTCCAAACCTATAAAAGTTTTCCCCTCAAAGTTATTGCTTGAGAAATAATTATATTTCTAAAAAGCATTATTTTATATATATATTTTTACTTTAATAGAAAACTGTTTTATGGTACCTAATTGTATTAGGTTTAGTATTTAGTATTTAATATTTTTTTTAGGATCCCATTCATAGCCATGGGAGTTCTGAGGGTGCTGCAGCACCTTGAAAAATGGGAATATTTATTTATTATTTGTAAAAAAAAAACACTTGGCCTTTACAACTCTTCCGTCTTTAGCTGCAGGGACCTTTTTTTAAACAAAAGTAGTGCACTGGGCCTTTATTACACCTGTATTCAGGGCTGGTCCTGGCAATTCTGCCACCCTAGGTGAGACAAACATATTGCCCCCTGCAAAACTAGAATACTCAGAGTAAGCACAATTATGTTGAAAAGACGTCTATAATCCGTATTTTCCAGACGTTGAAGTTAGGTTCAATTTAGGTTCTGAATGAAAAGTGAAAAGAACATATGTATTTTCCAGAAATCAAGGCCGGTTGTGACCACACCAAATCCGAACCAAACATAGGCGTCTATAGTTGAGCAAAATCAAGGCTGGTCTAGACTGGACCAAAAACTAACGTCTGTGGGTGTGGAAATCAAGACCATTGTAGACTGCAACAAACAAAAAGATTGCTGGTCCAGACAAGACCAAAAAAATACATCCAAAAGACATTGGCGTCGGTCTGTGCTTACTGGGGTGTATCCTACAGTGTCTGCCTGCAATGTAATTTTATGAATGCTCATCCATGTCTTAGTCCCAATGTTTCTAAAACAAGCTTTTCCATTGGCTTTATTACATTTCCACCACACTAAACAATTTGGCTGTTTAAGCTATGAATATCATCTACCCAACTTTATCAGGAGTTATTCTGAGCCTATTTGCAATGTGTTTACTCATTGGGAAATGCATAAGTATTTTATTTTTCGCCATGTATACAAACTTGAAACCAATGATCATGACAATTTAGCCCAAGGGGTGAAACTTCTGGACAGCAGTTTTGAGTAGCCTGATTATCCATTCCATATTGTCCATTTTACTTTGGCCTCTACTGTTTTTAGTATATGTGGTTTGTTAACATGTCAGCACATTTTATTTATATGATTCGGCGCCTTATAGGTTAGGGTATTTTATCAGAGAAACCTGCATGATGTAAAAAGTGTCTCTCCCATTACTTATACATTTTATCTCCAGCCTGTAGGCTACAGATAAAGCCACATACTCTTTCTACCATATCCTATATCTGCTACATGATTTATTTTTGTTCATTTTGACGGAATGTTGGTGGAGCGTGGCAGCGATACGTCTCTCCAACAGCACCCTGAAGAGGCACGCTGGGAATGGACAAGCAAAATATAATGCGCCCCTGCCTTTCACAAAGTTGGCACTACTTAATTACAGGCATCAGCGCTCACCTAAAAAGTCCACATGCCACTGTTGAGAGAAATTGTAATTGTTTTTGGGCAGAATTATGTGAGGTTTTATGTGTTGTTGGAGGTGTGTCTTTGTCAGTTTAGCTCAGAAAATGCCGGCCTCTTCAATCTGCCGGCATAGACGGCTGAGGTCTGGCCTTTCCCGTATTAGCGGACGGATATAGGAAAGGGGGATACTTAGTCAGTTGTACAACTGAATGCCTTCAAGTGAAATGTGTCTTCTCCATTTAGCCCTCTGCAGCTCGGGAGACATGTTTTTCTCCCACAAAAGTATTGTATTGAGCCTTTACTACTCCTGCATTATCAGACCGATACAGCCGTATGCAAAACGAATTGCAGCACCCCCACCCGCAAACATCTTCTCTCGTCTATGTCCCCATTTTTTAAATATATATTTTTTATTTCACCTTTATTTAACCAGGTAGGCTAGTTAAGATCAAGTTCTCATTTGCAACTGGGGCCTGGCCAAGATAAAGCATAGCAATTAAACACATACAACAACACAGAGTTACACATGGAATAAACAAAACATACAGTCAATAATACAGTAGAACCAAAGAAAACAAAAAGTCTATATACAGTGAGTGCAAATGAGGTAAGTTAAGGAAATAAATAGGCCATGGTGGAGAAGTAATTACAATATAGCAATTAAACACTGGAATGGTAGATGTGCAGAAGATGAATGTGCAAGTAGAGATACTGTGGTGCAAAGGAGCAAGATAAATAAATAAATACAGTATGGGGATGAGGTAGATAGCCCATCTGTAAACAGCCCATCTATGTACAGGTGCAGTGATCTGTGAGCTGCTCTGACAGCTGGTGCTTAAAGCTAGTGAGGGAGATATGAGTCTCCAGTTTCAGTGATTTTTGCAGTTCGTTCCAGTCATTGGCAGCAGAGAACTGGAAGGAAAGGCGACCAAAGGAGGAATTGGCTTTGGGGGTGACCAGTGAGATATACCTGCTGGAGCGCGTGCTACGAGTGGGTGCTGCTATGGTGACCAGTGAGCTGAGATAAGGCGGGGCTTCACCTAGCAGAGACTTGTAGATAACCTGTAGCCAGTGGGCTTGGCGACATTAGCTATTGCTGAACCAGCAGCTACACTTCCTGGGGTCCACATGAAACATAAAACATGACATATTACAGAACATCAATAGACAGGAACAGCTCAAGGACTGAACTACACACATTTAAAATAATAACAATAGGACCTAGAAAGGTCCTACTAAAACAACACTGAGAGAAACAGAGAGACCCATTACTCTATGCCTACATCCTAATACATTCATATATTACATTTTCATTTTCATATCGTACATTTACATTCAGTAACATCTAGCAGTTACACGCATACATACATCAGTACACATATGACTATGAGTTATTAGGGTAAAATAGGGGGGATTGGAAATTATGAAGACAATTACATTGAGGGAAGCTACAATCTATCTGCAATATTAAAGCTGATCTACCTCCTAAAAAAATAAAAGAAAGGGCAGAGGCATTGTGCTGTTTTTATTAATTTATTAAAGTACATTTTGCTGTTTGCTTGAGTAATTTGAAATGGAAGGGAGTTCCTTGAATTCATTCTGGATTTGGGGCTGTGTAGAGACCCCTGGTGGCATGTCTGGTGGGGTAAGTTTGTCTGTCAGAGCTATTTCAACACATTCATATTTCTCACATTAACATTTATCTTTCCTCTGCTTTGATCCAAGAGAGACTGACAATTTGACATTGATATAAAAACAGCTACATTTGGTCTTTAATATTTTTTAAATCGATCAAATTAAGGGGACATTTGTATTTGTATTCTCTTTACATAAGCGTATCTTATTATATTTCTACTTGAAAGAGGGGAGTTGCCTCACACTACAGAGACAGGAAATAGGCCCATGCCCTATGGGCCATTCTAGCTCGGAGAAAGTTACTTAATGTAATTAGATATTTTTCTCTTCACTTTATCTTCACCTGTTGTCTTATTTCTCTAGTTTTGGTAGGAAGACCATGCTCCTGGTGTCCTATATCTCTGGCATGCAGTTTGGTGTTGCCAGTGCTTTCTCCACCTCCTTCATAATGCTTGCTGTGCTCAGGTTCTTCACTGGGTTCGGCATCACTGGCATCGTCATCATCTCATCAGTACTCAGTGATTACGCTCGCTCGCACGCTCACACACACACACACACACACACACACACACACACACACACACACACACACACACACACACACACACACACACACACACACACACACACACACACACACACACACACACACACACACACACACACACACACATGCAGCCCACCCACCACTAGATGAATACAGACAACCCACGTGGTGTCTCAGAGACTATCCTTGACTCATCTGGTGTTGCGTTGTGCCATCCTCAGGTGTGGAGTGGGTGGACATTGAGCACAGAAAATTAGTGGGAGTGATTGACAGCCTGTCCTGGACGTTTGGTAACTCCATGATTCCAGCCATAGCCTATTGTGTGAACGACTGGAGACAGCTGACCATAGTGGTCACCTCACCTCTCGTCCTGGCCATACTCACATGGAGGTCAGAGGGAGGGAGGGACTAACAAACAAATGAATGGACAGTTAACAGTTAACAGTTGCTGTGTTATTGTGAATAACATCTTTACCTCCTCCAATAGGTGGATTCCTGAGTCAGCCAGGTGGCTCATAGCCAATGGGAAGTTTGAGAAAGCAAACTTTTATTTGCAACAATGTGCCCAGATTAACCAGAAGCAAGAGTTTGCATCCGAAATTACACCAGAGGTAAGCAATTGCCAGGATAGGATACGTTTAAGCAATATGGTTATTTAAATTCCTTCACTCTTCTTTCTAGCCTGGTTCCAGATCTGTTTGTGCACAAATCTAATCAAATTGTATTTGCCACATGTGCTGAGTACACCAGGTGTAGATTATACAGTGAAATACTTAACGGAAATGACCAAATCAAAAGGAAATATTAACACAAAATAGTAACACAATAAAATAATAGCAAGGCTACAGTATATACAAGGATACCGAGTCAATGTGCTTGGGGTACGAGGTAGTTGAGGTAACATTTACATGTAGGCAGGGGTAAAAGTGACTAGGCAATCAGGATAGATAATAAACAGAGTAGCAGCAGCATGTGAAGAGTATAAAAAGAGTGTGAAAGTGTACGTGTGTGGAGTCAATATGGATGTGTTTGTGTTTTGTGTGTGTGAGCATATGTAGTATGTGTGTGTGTGTATATGGGTATATGTTAGTGTTGGGAGTGTCAGTGTAGTATGAGTGGGTAGAGTCCAGTGATTGTGCATAGAGCCAGTGCAAGAGTGTCAGTGTAGTATGAGTGGGTAGAGTCCAGTGATTGTGCATAGAGCCAGTGCAAGAGTGTCAGTGTAGTATGAGTGGGTAGAGTCCAGTGATTGTGCATAGAGCCAGTGCAAGAGTGTCAGTGTAGTATGAGTGGGTAGAGTCCAGTGATTGTGCATAGAGCCAGTGCAAGAGTGTCAGTGTAGTATGAGTGGGTAGAGTCCAGTGATTGTGCATAGAGCCAGTGCAAGAGTGTCAGTGTAGTATGAGTGGGTAGAGTCCAGTGATTGTGCATAGAGCCAGTGCAAGAGTGTCAGTGGGCCCTGTGTTGAGGGACAGCGTGGTGGATGTGTTGTTGCCTTACCCTCACCACCAGGGGGCAGCCCGTCAGGAAGTTGAGGATCCAGTTGCAGAGGGAGGTGTTTAGTCCCAGGGTCCTTAGCTTAGTAATGAGCTTGGAGGGCACTATGGTGTTGAACGCTGAGCTGTAGTCAACGAACAGAATTTAGACAGGTTACTTTGGTCTTCTTGTGCACAGGGACTGTCTTGATAACTCCTGTGGTCAGAGTTGGCAAGACAGCACAAATAGATCTAGGACCTGTTTACTTTCCCTCTTAAAGCCTGGGTGGATTTTTTCCATATTGCTTATGTATATCCAATCTTTTCATATCTACAGGTGCGTCGAGGAGATCAAGTCTAGGGGTTGATTTTGAGATTCAGCAACTGATCCGCCTCTGTTCTTCTCGCCACCAGACGCTGTCCAGTATCATTGTGACAGAGAGAAAAGACAGAACCTACTCCTACCTGGACTTGGTCAGAACCCCAAAGATGAGGAGACTGGCTCTACTCACAGGCATAGTGTGGTGAATATCCCCTGACTCATGATATCTGATACAAGTTGCTTTAGTAAACGCAGGTTCATCATGTCTGGCCACACACTATAATGTTAGGAATGTATTGATGCTATCAAGTTGGGTAAGATTTCATTTGACCGTTTTGATCTAATATCCACATAAGAGAATATCCTGAAATGTAAATTCAACTTTAAATTAGACTTTTAGCTCACCTCAAACTGTGTCAAAACACATGACATAGCTCTACACTGTTTAACAACACCAACAATGCCAACCTGATTTCTCATCCCCAAGGTATGGTGTGGCTTCAACATATTATGGCATTAGCTTCAACATCACTGGATTTGGGCTCAACATATATCTAACCCAGTTTGTGTATGGTGCCATAGAACTCCCAGTCACACTATCAGTGTACTTAATACCTTCTGGATAAGGTGGGTAGGAGAAACACAGAAGTAGGATCTCTGCTAGGAGCTGGAATCTGTCTCGCTATTAATATTTTCCTACCCAGAGGTGAGTGCTTTTTTTGTGGGGGTCAGGGAGGCGGTCAATTCAAGTCCAGGAGACATCTTATAATGTATTGATGCTGTCAACTAATACTGCCCTTCCTCTAGTGCAGCACTGACATACTACCTGATTCAACTATAGTTTTCTAAATTGAAGACCTAGCTTAGATGAATCAGGTGTTTTAGAGCTGGGTTAGAACAGACCCTGGCAGTATCACATCTCTACACGAGTTATCACAACTCTAAAGGAGTTATCACAACTCTACACAAGTTATCATCGAGTTCTGCTGGGGTATGTTCCAGTTTTTTTCAGTTATTCATGAACTCATCCTAAATATTTAAATATGGTGGGAAACGTTGCCTTAAAGGAAAGGTCATGTCGTTCCTCTCCTCCACTTCAGACATGTTTGTTTTCAGGACGGTGGTGGCGATGCTGGGGAAGGGTTGCTCGGCAGCATCCTTCACAACTGTCGTGTTATACAGTTCTGAGCTGTTCCCTACTGTGGTCAGGTAAATCACACCTGTGTCTCCGATTTAAAGTGTAACTAAAGACAGACAGGTCAAAATGTGTGTTCTGTATATTTCTCTCTCTGTCTTTCAGGCAGAATGGCATGGGCTACAATTCGTCCATGGGTCGCCTGGCGGTTTCTCTGGCCCCTCTCATTCTGCTGCTTGACAAGGTGTGGAGGGACCTTCCGCAGGTCCTCCTCTGCTCCATAGCCCTGCTGGCTTGCCTGGTGGCCAGGATGCTGCCTGAGACACGTGACCGCTGTCTACCAGAGACCATTCAGGACATTGAGGACGGGCAGACAGGGTATGATATAGCCTCTGAGATATAGACACTTAGGTTGAGATTCAATCCAAGGTGCGTTAAAGAGCAGCGCACTAGACAGATCACAATGCATCTATTAAAGGCTAAATATGCAGAAATCGCTCAGCCTTTGCCTAGTTGCTACAATTCTAAAATACTAGCCTAAACCTAGCAAACCACAATTTCTCAAGCAAGCATTTTGCCAGGGTACAATCTGTAAATTCTTTGCAAATATGGTTATTGATGATTATGAATATCATAGTGTTTTATCAATGACTGTGTTTATTCTTTTTATGTACAATTCTAGGAACATTTTGGCTGGATCCCAAGTTGTGGAAACAACAGAAATCCCTCTAAAATCAAAGGCCAACGATGAGGGGGAAAATTGACACTAAGATATTCTTTCTGTAAATATTTTTTATATGCCCAAATGTGCACCAACAACAATTTTCAAACACCTTTTCAAGTAATCTCATTGTGTTTGTTCCACATCAAAAACAACATTCAAACCTTGCACTGATTTAATAAAACAAGACACAAGAGAAGCATAATTCATTTTATTCCTCCTATACAAATTCTAATTTTCCACTCAATTGCAATACTGCATTATCTTATTTAGTAAAGACACCTTTCTGTTTCATATGAATGAGGAACAAAATATTATCTTTGATAACGTATCATAACTCTTTATGCATTCTTCCTCACCATAAACATTGGCAAATGTATGCAATCAATCTTTAATATTGGATATGAACCTGTTGTTAAATACGTATTTTATAAATCTGTGTGCTTAGCAGGTTGCAAAAGTGATTTAAATATTCGGAAACATTATTACGTTATACAAACAATATGTAAAAATACACACAAAAATACTTCATGTTTATCAGCAAGCATGTGGTCGGGTCCATTGCAATACCTGTCAATTCAGTCAGTGAATCACTTCAGTCACTCAATTCAGTCACTGAAATTACCCTAATCAAACAGAAACCCCATTCATCTTACTTTTTAGTGTGTGGTTAGGACTGGCTGGGTATTTCAGTTTGCTCCATGTCTTCCTTCTCATAGATGTAACAGCCCACCTTGCCGATGTTCACTCCTTTTGGTCCATACAGGATGCCGTAGCAAGGGACGTGGCAATAAGGTATCCCTTCATGCTGTAACAAGGGGAAAAAAATTCCATTTACATTTTTTAAACTTATTTTGTACATAACGTTTCTGCAACGGTATCTTACGGCAAAAAAGTTCTTCTGGATATCAGTTATACTTTTCGTGGCTGTTTATTTACCACCACAGACAGATGCTGGCACTATGACCGCACTCGGTCAGCTGTATAAGGAAATAAGCAAACAGGAAACCACTCACCCAGAGGCGGTGCTCCTAGTGGCCAGAGACGTTAATGCAGGAAAACTTTAAATCAGTTCTACCAAATTCCTATCAACATGAGTGCAACCAGAGATAAAACAATTGTAGATCACCTGTACTCCACACACACTCGTACAAAGCTCTCCCTCGCCCTCCATTTGGTAAATCCAACCACAACTCTATCCTCCTGATTCCTGCTTAAAAGCTCAAATTAAAGCAGGAAGCACCAGTGACTCGGTCTATAAAAAAAGTAGTCAGATGAAGCAGATGCTAAACTACAGGACTGTTTTGTTAGCACAGACTGGAATATGTTCCGGGATTCTTCCGATGGCATTGAGGAGTACACCATATCAGTCACTTGCTTTATCAATAAGTGCATTGAGGACGTCGTCCCCACAGTGACTGTACGTACATACCCCAACCAGAAGTCATGGATTACAAGCAACATTCGCACTAAACTAAAGGATAGAGCTGCCGCTTTCAAGGTCCGGGACTCTACTCCGGAAGTTTACAAGAAATCCTGCTATGCCCTGCGACGAACCATCAAACAGGCAAAGCGTCAATACAGGGCTAAGATTGAAACATACTACTGTACCTTGGCTCCGACACTCGTCAGATGTGGCAGGGCTTGCAAACTATTATAGACTACAAAGGGAAGCACAGCCGCAAGCTCCCCAGTGACACAAGCCTACCAGACGAGCTAAATCACTTCTATGTATGATTTAATTAATTAACCAACATCTATGCATCTTCAGATTGTCTTATAAGTCCATGTGGGCTAGGCATCCTGAAAATGCAAGACACTTTAATAATAAAATCAATCAAATCAACCTTACTTGTGAATTTCAACACAGAAACACTGATGTTGATCTTAAAAGCAGCCCTCGCTTCAGGTCATCAGTAACTGTAGTAGACAGTTACAACGATAAAAACGATAAAAACATTCCCTAACCAGAAACCGTGGATTGATGGCAGCATTCGCGTGAAACTGAAAGCGCGAACCACTGCTTTTAATCAGGGCAAGGTGTCTGGCAACATGACTGAATACAAACAGTGCAGCTATTCCCTCCGTAAGGCTATCAAACAAGCTAAGCGTCAGTACAGAGACAAAGTGGAATCTCAATTCAATGGCTCAGACACAAGAGGCATGTGGCAGGGTCTACAGTCAATCACGGACTACAAGATGAAATCCAGCCCAGTCACGGACCAGGATGTCTTGCTCCCAGGCAGACTAAATAACTTTTTTGCCCGCTTTGAGGACAATACAGTGCCACTGACACGGCCTGCAACGGAAACATGCAGTCTCTCCTTCACTGCAGCCGAGGTGATTAAGACATTTAAACGTGTTAACCCTCGCAAGGCTGCAGGCCCAGACGGCATCCCCAGCCGCGCCCTCCGAGCATGCGCAGACCAGCTGGCCGGTGTGTTTACGGACATATTCAATCAATCCCTATACCAGTCTGCTGTTCCCACATGCTTCAAGAGGGCCACCATTGTTCCTGTTCCCAAAAAAGCTAAGGTAACTGAGCTAAACGACTACCGCCCCGTAGCACTCACTTCCGTCATCATGAAGTGCTTTGAGAGACTAGTCAAGGACCATATCACCTCCACCCTACCTGACACCCTAGACCCACTCCAATTTGCTTACCACCCAAATAGGTCCACAGACGATGCAATCTCAACCACACTGCACACTGCCCTAACCCACCTGGACAAGAGGAATACCTATGTGAGAATGCTGTTCATCGACTACAGCTCGGCATTCAACACCATAGTACCCTCCAAGCTCGTCATCAAGCTCGAGACCCTGGGTCTCGACCCCGCCCTGTGCAACTGGGTACTGGACTTCCTGACGGGCCGCCCCAGGTGGTGAGGGTAGGCAACAACATCTCCTCCCCGCTGATCCTCAACACGGGGCCCCACAAGGGTGCGTTCTGAGCCCTCTCCTGTACTCCCTGTTCACCCACGACTGCGTGGCCACGCACGCCTCCAACTCAATCATCAAGTTTGCGGACGACACAACAGTGGTAGGCTTGATTACCAACAACGACGAGACTGCCTACAGGGAGGAGGTGAGGGCCCTTGGAGTGTGGTGTCAGGAAAATAACCTCACACTCAACGTCAACAAAACTAAGGAGATGATTGTGGACTTCAGGAAACAGCAGAGGGAACACCCCCTATCCACATCGATGGAACAGTAGTGGAGAGGGTAGCTAGTTTTAAGTTCCTCGGCATACACATCACAGACAAACTGAATTGGTCCACTCACACTGACAGCGTCGTGAAGAAGGCGCAGCAGCGCCTATTCAACCTCAGGAGGCTGAAGAAATTCGGCTTGTCACCAAAAGCACTCACAAACTTCTACAGATGCACAATCGAGAGCATCCTGGCGGGCTGTATCACCGCCTGGTACGGCAACTGCTCCGCCCTCAACCGTAAGGCTCTCCAGAGGGTAGTGAGGACTGCACAACGCATCACCGGGGGCAAACTACCTGCCCTCCAGGACACCTACACCACCCGTTGTTACAGGAAGGCCATAAAGATCATCAAGGACATCAACCACCCGAACCACTGCCTGTTCACCCCGCTATCATCCAGAAGGCGAGGTCAGTACAGGTGCATCAAAGCTGGGACCGAGAGACTGAAAAACAGCTTCTATCTCAAGGCCATCAGACTGTTAAATAGCCACCACTAACATTGAGTGGCTGCTGCCAACACACTGTCATTGACACTGACCCAACTCCAGCCATTTTAATAATGGGAATTGATGGGAAATTATGTAAATATATCACTAGCCACTTTAAACAATGCTACCTTATATAATGTTACTTACCCTACATTATTCATCTCATATACATATGTATATACTGTACTCTACAACATCGACTGCATCCTTATGTAACACATGTATCACTAGCCACTTTAACTATGCCACTTTGTTTACTTTGTCTACACACTCATCTCATATGTATATACTGTACTCGATACCATCTACTGTATGCTGCTCTGTACCATCACTCATTCATATATCCTTATGTACATGTTCCTTATCCCCTTACACTGTGTATAAGACAGTAGTTTTGGAATTGTTAGTTAGATTACTTGTTGGTTATCACTGCATTGTCGGAACTAGAAGCACAAGCATTTCGCTACACTCGCATTAACATCTGCTAACCATGTGTATGTGACAAATAAAATTTGATTTGATTTGATACCTCAGCATGTCCACCAGAGGTCAGTGTCTTCTTACACCTCTCACAGCGCAGGCAGGGTCGGTGCCAGTTCCTACCCAGGGACATCACCTTCTCTGCTGCAGAGACAGACAAACACCTCACTATGATTACCTCATTCAACTGGCATGTCAGGATAATTAAGACAAAGTGCACAATGTACTGTGTGGGTCAGTTGGTAAAAACGTGGTGATTGCCACACTGAGGCCTTGGGTTCAATTCCCAAAGTGATCACATACCAAAAATGTATGCACTCACTGTAGTTCACTTTGAAAATATAAGAGTCTGCTAAGTGACCACTTGAACTATCAGTCCAACATAGAAAAATAAATATAAGAAAGCACAAAATGCATAGTTGAGTGGTCAATGTTTATATCATAAATCAATCATGTGACCAAAACATACCAAAATAGACCACTTTTTCACAGCCAGGACAGAGTGAGGTCTCTCCAGCAAACATCCTGGTCTGAGGGTGAGGTACTGGCAAAACAACAATAGCTAGAGGTTATTCACCTGACAGAAACAAATAAATCAGCCTCAATTAAACGTATAAATGAACCCTACATAAACTCACATATTTGATTTTCTGCAAATTACCAGACAGCAAACATAAGGACAAACCAGTGCAAAACACACAAACTCAACATACCAGTGATCAAGTCCAGCTGATTAAATAAATGTAATCTCCTATTTGACATAATTATTCAAAATATACAATTTTTCTATTCAAGTTAACACATAAACTATGTTTTCAGATTAAACAGTGACATGATACATAACAGAACGTTTGGGTTTACAACGTTTTACAAAAGGCTAAATTCAACAGATTATAAATCATTATACATTTAACATCTAGCGATCAGCAACTACCCCACCCATTCCTTCAAAATAATTTTAATCTCGAAAGGAAACGTTATACCCAACAAGTTGTTTGTTAAAAAGATCTGTTTAAAGTTCTAACATGGGTCAATCTTGAATCTTGTAATCAGAGATGGTTGTTTGAAGACGCATGGCTCTATTTTTGGCTGGTTTAAGGCGGCGCTAGAGTCAAACGCACGTTCGTTTTGGAATTGCGTCAAGTAAAAACTGGCATAGTAGCATTTTCTAGTGCTAAAATCAGGTTCGGCAATTTACATGTCTTATAACAGCTCACTTGCGCCTAGATGAGCGGGTGTATTTTAGTCATGTCCTTGAAAACTTGACCCAAAGTGCTAATTTCCGGCAGCGATGTTAGGGATATTTAAGACAAACCAAAAACTGGTTTTAGAGGTAACGCAGTTGGTAATGGCTTGAATTTGGACTGCGTCATTGAAAATAAGAATTTGTTCTTAACTGACTTGCCTAGTAAAATAAATAAATTACATAACACTTTTTCAGCTTATTCCAATCGTAGGTAAAGAATCCAAACAGTACATCCCTCCACAAGATCTTCATAAATGTGTTCAATTATAAATCTACTGATGTCTTGCCACAGTTTTCTTACATTAATACAATGCTAAAAAAGATGCAACACTGTTTCTGGGTGGTCATTACAAAAGGAGCAATTTGAGTTGATGTTTTCCTTAAACTTCTTCATAAAGTGTTTGGCAGGATAATATTTATGAATAATTTTAAAGGAAACTTCCTTAATTTTGTTAACAAGTAGGTATGTGTGTGGCAACATCCAAACTTCTTTCCAACAGATATGATCAACAAATCCATTCCAATAAGGCATGACATAAGGTATAGATACAATATCCTGCTGAAACAAGGTTCGTATCACTCTGTTGTTGAATGGACCAAAAGAGAAACAAATCTTTCCTACTGATGAGTCAACAGGGTCAATAGAAGGTACGCTCTGAGGGTCAGGTCTTTCCTACTGATGAGTCAACAGGGTCAATAGAAGGTACGCTCTGAGGGTCAGGTCTTTCCTACTGATGAGTCAACAGGGTCAATAGAAGGTACACTCTGAGGGTCAGGTCTTTCCTACTGATGAGTCAACAGGGTCAATAGAAGGTACGCTCTGAGGGTCAGGTCTTTCCTACTGATGAGTCAACAGGGTCAATAGAAGGTACGCTCTGAGGGTCAGGTCTTGACACTGAATAAAAGAGAAACACCTGAGGGTATGGCATCTAAAACAATTGCAAAATCTTTAGGTGTTACAGGGACCTTGTAAGGTGATAAGAATTCCTAATAACTGAGTAAAAGACTCTCTGCATTTACCAGTTGGCTCACCGATAGAATAATATTTCAGAACCAATATTCTAAAAACAAAGAAGTATTTTTATACAATATATCCCGATTATTTCATATATAATATCTGTGTGGACAAAAATTGTGTTTATAAATTAAGGACCATGACAAGAAAACCTGCCGATGAAAAGCAGAAAGTTTCACTGGAACTTTGTCAATATTATCATTGCAAAACAACATGAAGTTAAGGCCACCAAAAGTAGAGAAGACATGATGAGGAATAAAATTCCAGATAGAAGTGCAAGATGTTCCCAGAACCCCAGTTCCATCTCCTGTCCAACTCCAATGACAGTGACCTAGCTACAGTCCCCTGTCAGAATGGATGGGTATATGACAACAGCACCTTCAAATCCACTCTGGCTACAGAGGTAAGTCTCTTCCTTTTCCAGCTATTTTGCTTTCTAGATGGAAAGCATTGAACATGTTGATCACTTTGTAACTGTCCCGTTGTACTCATGACACCACGGTTATTGTTATGATCTCTTTTAAGTGGGACCTTGTATGCGATAGAAAAGGGATGAACAAAGCGACAGCCACCATTTTCTTCATTGGAGTAATGTGTGGGGCTCCTTTATTCGGTTTCCTCAGTGACAGGTATGTATGCACCATACAGAAAGGACCCTTACTACTTCACACAAACTTGCGTATACACACCAAGGTTATTATAGTAAACGAAAACTGAAAATAAATAACAAATAAAATTGGAAAAATAATTTAGTAAACTGAACAAAAATGTCAAACGAAAAAAACATTTGAAAAACTTAACTATACTGAAACTATTATCTATGATGTAGAAAATAACTAAAATAAAATAAAAAAGTTTTAGTTGTTTTCTTCTAAACTTTGAGCAGAAATCAAATGTTGACGTTTCAAATAGGCCTAGCTTGTACTAGCTATCAGTAGCTAACAGGGAAGAAATTTGAGGGTGTGCATGGAGCATGAATGGGGCAAGCTAGAACAGCTTGTGAAGTTGCTGGAGCCGTTCACAATCCCCCCCTTCCAACCGGCTGACCAGTGACTGGGCCAAGCTAGAACAGCTTGTGAAGTTGCTGGAGCCATTCACAATCCACACCGTCCAACCGGCTGACCAGTGACTGGGCCAAGCTAGAACAGCTTGTGAAGTTGCTGGAGCCGTTCACAATCCACACCGTCCAACCGGCTGACCAGTGACTGGGCCAAGCTAGAACAGCTTGTGAAGTTGCTGGAGCCGTTCACAATCCACACCGTCCAACTGGCTGACCAGTGACTGGGCCAAGCTAGAACAGCTTGTGAAGTTGCTGGAGCCGTTCACAATCCACATCAACCAACTGGCTGACCAGTGACTGGGCCAAGCTAGAGCAGCTTGTGAAGTTGCTGGAGCCATTCACAATCCACACCATCCAACTGGTTGACCAGTGACTGGGCCAAGCTAGAACAGCTTGTGAAGTTGCTGGAGCCATTCACAATCCACACCGTCCAACTGGCTGACCAGTGACTGGGCCAAGCTAGAGCAGCTTGTGAAGTTGCTGGAGCCATTCACAATCCACACCGTCCAACTGGCTGACCAGTGACTGGGCCAAGCTAGAGCAGCTTGTGAAGTTGCTGGAGCCATTCACAATCCACACCGTCCAACTGGCTGATCAGTGACTGGGCCAAGCTAGAGCAGCTTGTGAAGTTGCTGGAGCCAAAGTTCAAGGGGGCCAAATACTTTTGCAAGGCACTGTAGATACTTTTGTACTTTTTTCCTCCAGCATCATCACAAGGTCCTTTGCTGTTGTTCTGGGATTGATTTGCACTTTTCGCACCAAAGTAGGTTCATCTCTAGGAGACAGAACCCGTCTCCTTCCTGAGCTGTATGACGACTGCGTGGTCCCATGGTGTTTATACTTGCGTGCTATTGTTTGTACAGATGAATGTGGTACCTTCAAGCGTTTGTAAATTGCTCCCAAGGATGAACCAGACTTGTGGAGGTCTACAATTTATTTTCTGATGTCTTGGATGATTTCTTTGATTTTCCCATGATGTCAAGCAATGAGGCACTGAGTTTGAAGGTAGGCCTTGAAATACATCCACAGGCACACCTCCAATTGACTCAAATAATGTCAATTAGCCTATCAGAAGCTTTTAAAGCCATGATATCATTTTCTGGAATTTTCCAAGCTGTTTAAAGGCACAGTCAACTTAGTGTATGTCAACTTCTGGCCCACTGGAATTGTGATACAGTGAATAATAAGTGAAATACTCTGTCTGCAAACAATTGTTGGAAAAATGACTTGTGTCATGCACAAAGTAGATGTCCTAACCGACTTGCCAAAACTATAGTTTGTTAACAATAATTTTGTGGAGTGGTTGAAAAATGTGTTTAATGACTCCAACCTAAGTGTATGTAAACTATACAGTTGAAGTCAGAAGTTTACATGCACTAAGGTTGGACAATTTTTTAAAGACAGATTATTTCACCTATAACTCACTGTATCACAATTCCAGATGTATTTGGCTAAGGTGTATGTAAAATTCAACTATTCTTTTAGCCAGACAAGTCAATTAAGAACAAATTCTTATTTACAATGACTGCCTACTCCAGCCAAACCCTAACGACACTGGGCCAATTGTGAGCCGCATTATGGGACTCCCAATAACAGCCAGTTTTAATACAGCCTGGAATTGAACCAGGGTCTGTAGTTAAGACTCCAGCACTGAGATGCAGTGCCTTAGACTGCTGCGCCACTCGGGAGCCCTCTAGCAAATCGGAGAGGCAATATCATTTGCTATTATTCTCAGTAATTTTCCATCCGAGTTGTCAGACCCCGCTGGCTTGTCATTTTTGATAGACAGCAATAATTTTTTCACCTCTTCTACACTCACTTTACGGACTTCAATGCTTGTCTTTCATAATTTGATCAGTTCTACTTGTATGTGTAGTGTCAGAATTTGTTGCTGGCATGTCATGCTGAAGTTTCCTAATCTTGCCAATGAACAATCATTAAAGGAATTGGCAATATCAGTGGGTTTTATGATGAATGAGCCATCTGATTTAATGAATGATGGAGCTGAGTTTGCCTTTCTACCCAAAATGACAATTAAGGTGCTCCAAAGCTTTATATCATTCCTATTTTCCTCTTTTAGTTTCTTCTTTTTATTCAGTTTAGTCAGATGATTTCTCAATTTGCATTACGTTTTCCAATCGGTTGTGCAGCCAGACTTATTTGCCATTCCTTTTGCCTCATCCCTCTCATCCATACAATTTTTCAATTCCTCATCAATCCACAAGGATTTCACTGTTTTCACAGTAAAAAAAAAAGTAAACGGGCATGCTTATTAGTAACTGCATTAAGCAATTTCATAAATATGTCAAGTGCAGTGTCTGGATCCTCATTACACACCATAGACCAACAAATCTTTATTTCATACAACATAGGAACCATTACAAAACTTCTTGCATGACCTCTTATACACTATATTAGGTCCAGACTTTGGTGTTCAATTGAATCCTTTACAGAAATGAAATATTCTGATAGTGTCTCGTGTTTAATACCATATTATTGTGTTTCTCTTAGCTGCATTGTGTATAGAAATATGGCAACACTACATTATGATATACTGTACTGATAATTGCCTTTATAATATTTTATTTTTCTCTGAACAGATTCGGCCGGAGGCCAATGCTGATGGTGGCTTACCTAGCAACTATGGTGTTTGCTTTTACCAGTGCCTTCTCCACCTCCTATGTCATGTTTTGTATCATGAGATTTTTCACCGGAGTGACACTATCTGGAATAAGCATAATCTCCATTGTACTCAGTGAGTTAGTCCCTGATTGCGCTTTGTATTGTATCGTGTTATACATATTAAAGTGTTATACAGGTAGCCTAGCAATTAAGAGCATTGTGCCAGTAACTGAAAGGTCACTGGTTAAAATCCCAGAGCCGACTAAGTGAAAAATCTTGAGCAAGGAACTTAATCTTAATAGCTCCTGTAAATGCTTTTGACAAGAGTGTCTGGTAAAATGTACAATGCTATTATAGTCTCCCTCTATAAAAGGTTTTAGACCTCAAGGGAATTGATCTTGGTTCAATTTTGGGTTAAATTAAATACACTGGGATTTCATAAATTATTCATTTTAAACGGTTGATGATTGATTTAGTGATATATTGCATGACTGAATGATCTTTTCTGTTCCTGCTGTAGCTTCTATGAATATTCAACTTGTTCAACATGAACTTTGACTGTAGAGGCACTCTGCAAATTATATTGAGACAAATCTGAAAATAAACACACAAAAAATGGTTGCTTGGTATCAACATCAGTTGCTTTACATTAGATGTAAGTGTTAGCATAAAAATCGGTATTTACTTTGACATTCAAATATAATTAATTCTAAACTCTCTTTCTTGGACATATCTACAGGTGTGGAATGGTTTGACATTCAACACAGGACATTTGCTGGAGTGATAGTAAGCCTGGATTGGACATGTGGAAACATGCTGCTAGCTAGCATTGCATACTTTGTGAACGACTGGAGGTGGCTGACCATAGCAGCTACCTCGCCTCTTGTCTTGGCTGTCATTACCTGGTGGTACACAACCCATTTTATTTTGATGTTATGTGTTATACTTGGTTTGATGAGTTCAATGTTAAAACTTGTTCGGTGGTAAAACATGTAAATAAGGTAAAACTTGTTGAAATGTTTGTGGATGTAATGGTGAAGTCAGACCTTACTATTACTAAGGGTATATATATCTAATAAAAGGAAAGGTTTCTAACAACAGAACATTATTGTTAGAGACCATCTAGTGGCCTTGCCTGGTGTCAACAGGGATCTGTGCCATTGCAGGTGGCTTCCAGAGTCTGCTAGGTGGCTCTTAGCGAATGGAGAAAAAGAAAAAGCCCATTTCTACCTGGAGAAATGTGCCAAGATGAACAACAGATCCAAGTGTATGGCTGAGATCACACCACAGGTACATTTAATGCTCACATATGTGGTATCATGTTAGGATAGCCTTAGTCTCAACAGGGCATCTTTCAATCCCAAGTCCAGCTGAGACTGAGACTGAGACTGTCTGTCACGACTTCCACCGAAGTCAGGTTCCTCTCCTTGTTCAGGCAGCATTCGGCGGTCGGCGTCGCCGGTCTTCTAGCCATCGCCAATCCACTTTTCATTTTCCATTTGTTTTGTCTTGTTTTCCTACACACCTGGTTTTCATTTCCCTCATTAATTGTTATGTATTTAACCCTCTGTTCCCCCCCATGTCTTTGTGGGGAATTGTTTGTTGTAAGTGTTTGTGCACATGTTTACTGGTGCGCGATGGGTGTTGTGCCCATGTTTGTTATTCTTTATGCCGTTGGTTTTGCAATTAAACTGCTCCTGCTATTACCTAGTTCTGCTCTCCTGCGTGTGACTTCCCTGCCACCAGTTACGCACTCCTTACAGAATTCCCCACCTTGAAAATGGAATCAGCAGGAGCAGGTGCCCCTAGTATAGGGGTTGAGGAGTGCATCCATGAGCAAGCAGCAATGATCCACCATCTCGGCACCGCCATGGACCAAGTCGTCCAAAACATAGATCGCTGGGAGAGACAGGGAGTTCATCCAGCGCCTCTACCAGCACAACCAGGGCATCCACAACTCGCCTCCCCTTCACCCGGTCCCAGTGGGATTCATCTCGCCCTTCCCCGGGAGTACGATGGGACGGCTGCACGTTGCCAGGGTTTCCTATTGCAGCTAGATCTCTACCTGGCAACCGCTCACCCGGCTCCTTCGGGCCGTGAGAGAGTGTCCACACTCGTCTTGTGTCTCTCAGGGAAAGCCCTGGAGTGGGCCAATGCCGTGTGGGGAGAAGATGTGGCGCTGGACCATCTGAGGCAGGGGACGAGGAGCGCTCAGGAGTTCGCCATGGACCTTTGGACCCTGGCCACCGGTGCGGGATGGAACGACAGGGCCCTGATCGACCACTATTGCTGTAGTTTGCGCGAGGACGTCCGTCGGGAGTTGGCCTGCAGGGACATCACCCTCACCTTCGACCAGCTAGTGGACCTGTCCATTCGGTTGGATAACCTGCTGGCTACCCACGGATGTCCAGAGCAGGGTCTGTCAGGTCCATGTCACTTTTTCTGAGTTTTCCCCGCATTCCCAGCATAAGGCGCTCTTCAATTCAGGCGCGGCTGGGAGTTTTATAGACCGATCGTTCGCCCATAGTTTAGGGATCCCCATTGTTCCCGTGAATGTGCCCTTCCCCGTTCACACCATAGACAGTCGACCATTAGAGTCAGGGGGAGGCCACCGCTCCCCTGGGCATGGTGACGCAGGGGGTTCACAAGGAGAGAATCAGTCTCTTCCTCATTGACTCTCCTGCGTTTCCCATGGTGCTAGGCCTACCCTGGTTAGCCTGTCATGACCCTACTGTTTCCCCACTGGAAACGGAGGGCTCTCACGGGATGGTCGTGAGAGTGCTCGGGGAGATGTTTATGGGTTTCCGATGGTGCGACTACGGTGGAAAGTCCAGACCAGGTCTCCACTGTGCGCATCCCCCCAGAATATGCCGATTGGCCCTCGCCTTCTCCAAAAAGAAGGCGACTCAATTACCACTCCATCGACAGGGGGATTTTGCGATAAATTTCCTGGTAGACGCCGCACTTCCCAGGAGTCACGTGTATCCCCTGTCACAGGCGGAGACGGCGGCTATGGAAACATATGTCTCCGAATCCCTGCGTCAGGGGTACATTAGGTCCTCCACTTCACCCTCAAGTTTATTTTTTGTGAAGAAGGAGGGATGTCTGCGCCCATGTATTGACTATCGAGGTCTAAACCAGATCACTGTGAGGTACAGTTACCTGCTACCGCTCATAGCCACAGCGATTGAGTCAATGCACGGGGCGCGCTTCTTCACCAAACTAGATCTCAGGAGCGCTTACAACCTGGTGCGTGTCTGGGGGGGAGACGAGTGGAAGACTGCTTTCAGTACTACCTCAGGGCATTATGAGTACCTCGTCATGCCATACGGGTTGATGAATGCTCCATCAGTTTTCCAAGCCTTTGAAGATGAGATTTTCAGGGACATGCACGGGCAGAGGTTAGTGGTATAAATTGATGACATTCTGATATACTCCGCTACATGCGGCAGCATGTGTCCCTGGTGCGCAGGGTGCTTGGTCGTCTGTTGGAGCATGACCTGTACGTCAAGGCTGAGATATGCCTGTTCTTCCAACAGTCCATCTCCTTCCTAGGTACCGCATTTCCACCACAGGGGTGGAGATGGAGAGTGACCACATTTCAGCCGTGCATAATTGGCCAACTCCCACCATGGTAAAGGAGGTGCAGCAGTTTCTAGGGTTTGCCAATTACTTGGCTACCGGAGGTTTATCCGGGGTTTTGGTCAGGTAGCGGCTCCCATTACCTCACTGCTGAAGGGGGGACCGGTACGTTTGCAGTGGTCGGCTGAGGCGGACAGGGCTTTTGGTCACCTGGGGGCTCTGTTTACCTCGGCTGCTGTGCTGGCTCATCCGGATCCCTCTTTGGCGTTCATAGTGGAGGTGACGCATCCGAGGCTGGGATAGGAGCCGTGCTCTCTCAGCACTCGGGTGCACCACCGAAACTCCGCCTCTGTGCCTTCTTCTCAGCCCGGCGGAGCGAAACTATGACGTTGGGGACCGGGAGCTGTTGGCTGTTGTCAAGGCTTTGAAGGCGTGGAGACATTGGCTTGAGGGGGTTAAACACCCTTTTCTCATCTGGACTGACCACCTCAATCTGGAGTACATCTGGGCGGTGAGGAGACTGAACCCTCGCCAGGCAAGGTGGGCCATATTTTTCACCCGTTTTGTTTTCACCCTTTCTTACAGACCATGTTCTCAGAACGTGAAGGCAGACACACTGTCCCAGCTATATGACACAAAGGAGCTGCCCATGGATCCCACCCCCATACTCCCGGCCTCCTGCCTGGTGGTGCCGGTAGTGTGGGAGCTGGAACGCGGACATTGAGCAGACGCTACATGTAGAGCCCACTCCCCTCCAGTGTCCCACTGGGTGTCTGTACGTTCCATCTGCTGTCCGTGACCAGCTGTTCTATTGGGCCCACATGTCACCCTCCTCTGGTCCTCCAGGCATCAGTCGGACGGTGCAATGTCTGAGTGGGAAGTACTGGTGGCCCACTTTGGCTAAGGACATGAGGGTTTATGTTTCCTCCTGCTCGGTGTGCGCCCAGTGTAAGGCTCCTAGGCACCTGCCCAGAGGTAAGCTACACCCCTTACCCATTCCACAACGGCCTTGGTCGCACCTGTCGGTGTATTTCCTTACCGATCTTCCTCCTTCACAGGGTAACACCATGATCCTGGTCGTTGTGAACCGTTTTTCTAAGTCCTGCCGTCTCCTTCCTCTGCCCGGTCTCCCTACGGCCCTACAGACTGTGGAGGCCTTGTTTACACACGTCTTCCGACACTATGGGGTGCCTGAGGACATAGTGTCTTCACTTCGAGGGTCTGGAGGGCGTTTATAGAACATCGGGGGTCTCGATCAGGTCTTATTACCAGGACCGCCCGGGGGAGTGGGCGGAGTTCGTGCCCTGGGCAGAGATGGCCCAGAACTCGCTCCGCCATTCCTCCACTAATCTCTCCCCCTTCCAGTGCGTTCTGGGGTATCAGCCGGTTCTGGCTCCTTGGCATCAGAGTCAGACCGAGGCTCCTGCGGTAGACAACTGGTTCCGGCGCGCGGAGGAGACATGGGATGCCACTCATGTTCACCTTCAGCGCGCCGTGCTGCGCTAGAAAGCCAGCGCAGACCGTCACCACAGTGAGGCCCCGGTGTTCGCACCGGACGACCAGGTCTGGCTCTCGACCCGAAACCCGCCCCTGCTTGCCCTTCCGGAAGCTGGGTCTATGGTTTGTGGGGTCATTTAAAGTCCTGAGGATTCTGAACGAGGTGAGTTACAGGTTACAGCTTCCCCCCGATTACCGTATTAACCCCTCGTTCCATGTGTCTCTCCTCAGGCCGGTGGTGGCTGCTCTGCTACAGGTGTCTGAGGTGCGGGAGTTTCCTCCGCCCTCTCTAGACATCGAGGGGGACACTGCATACTGCGTTCGATCCATACTGGATTCGAGGCGTCGGGCGAGGGGCCTTCAGTACCTCGTAGACTGGGTGGGGTACGGCCGGAGGAGAGATGCTGGGTTCCGGTGGAGGACGTGTTGGACCCTTCAATGCTGCGGGAGTTCCACCGTCTCCGTCCGGATCGCCCTGCACCTCGCCCTCCGGGTTGTCCCCGAGGCCGGTGTCGGCACGCTGCTGGAGGGGGTACTATCGCCACTTCCACCGGTCGGTTCCTCTCCTTGTTCGGGCGGCGTTCGGCGGTCGGCATCGCCGGTCTTCTAGCCATCGTAAATCCACTTTTCATTTTCCATTTGTTTTGTCTTGTTTTCACACCTGGTTTTCAGTTCCCTCATTCATTGTTGTGTATTCAACCCTCTGTTCCCCCATGTCTTTGTGGGGAATTGTTTGTTGTAAGTGCACATGTTTACTGGTGTGCGGTGGGTGTTGTACCCATGTTTGTTATTCTTTATGCTGTTGGTTTTGCAATTAAACTGCTCCGGCTATTACCTAGTTCTGCTCTCCTGTGTGTGACTTCCCTGACACCAGTTACGCACCCCTTACACTGTCCTAATATCGACATCATACTCCAGAAAATGCTTCTCATTTTAGCATGCGTGGCTTCATGACAATGGTGAAACTAATACCTTATACCAACTAATACCAGGAGCCATCTTGGTAAGCAAATAAGATAAACCTAGAAATGCATACAAGCATGCCTTTTTTGGTTGCCCACAGACCCTTACGAATGCAGTAAGAGTTAAAGATGAGGAGAAGAAGTACGGTTTTGTGGACCTTGTGAGAACTCCAAATATAAGGAAACTTTCCATTTGCACAGGAATACTATGGTAAGTAGGGGAAAACACTTTTGGATCTCATCAAGGTCTAATGCCATAGAATTCATATTAAATGCACTTAAAAAGGGAAACTCCACTTAAAAACAATCTTTTAGTATTTTTTTCATTAGCCCACATCATTGGCCACATGCAAAACACATCATCACGGTAATGTGGCCAGTGATACTTTGCTTCTTGAAAGTCCAATATCTTGAAAACTTGACTGCTGACATACAAAACATTTTGGGACTGTATCGACACTGGACTAATGAAAATAATATATTTTTTGAGTAGAGTTTCCCTTTAATGTTTTCTCTCCAACTTGTCTGGCTGTCAAATTTACAGGAGCAACATGTACTATTTTCGTCATCATTTCCATTTCTTCAAGGTTCTTAAAGGACACAGAAATAGAAATGCCTAAAATGGCTTAGTACTGCTTCTTACCTTATCATAATCCATTTGGCCATCCATTGGGCCATCCACAGGAGGTTGGTGGCACCTTAATTGGGGTGAACGGGCTCGTGGTAATGACTGGAGCGGAATTGGTGGAATGGTATCAAATACATCAAACAAATGGGTTCAAGGTGTTTGATATCATAGACCATTATTATGAGCCTTTCTCCTATCAGCAGCCGCCACTGATTTGGCTCTAGTTGAAGGTGGAAATGTTACATGTATATCCTTTAGAAGTATTTTTGATCTTAAGTTTCTTATTTTCTTCGACCTGTAGGTATGGAGTTGCATTTACATATTACGGCATCAGCTTGAACATCACTGGGTTTGGCATGAATGTCTACTTCACACAGTTCATATATGCTGCCATCGAGTTGCCTGGAAAGATAATGGTCTATTATTTCTTGAACAAGTTTGGCCGAAAACCTGGACAGGTTGGGACATTGCTTTTGACTGGAACCTGTATCTTCATCAACATATTTGTTCCTCAAGGTATTTTTTGGTTCCTGAAAGATATTGTTAGCAAATAATGGGTTTTCACTTTACTTACGTTTTCCTTACTTACCTACTTTCTTACAATTTGAGTTTCTTGTGGAACGTATGCCATCGACGCAGTTTGTTTTCTTTGTGCACTTGCATTTTGAGTCCTGGGGGGTATTTTTGAGTTGTTAGCCTTAGATTCAGTCATCCATGTTTTCATATTTTCACTTAGGTTTGTGGGTGTTTCGTACCATCGTGGGTCTTTTTGGGAAAGGCCTGTCTGAAGCATCCTTCACAATAATGTTCCTTTATACCACTGAGCTCTACCCAACAGTAGTTCGGTGAGTGACCAATAAACTACCATATCACATAGTGTTCACTTAATGTAATCACCTGTAGTCTTGGTGTGCATTCAGTGAGGTGAAATGTCCTTCACAATGTTGCAGATAGAAATGTAACAAATAGAGCAAACACGACTCCTACTTGACAGACAGTCAACTCTGTTCTACACAAAAATGATATCTAAACATTCTGTAATGTTATTGCCTCCTTATAACACACATTGTTGAAGTGAAGTTTCCAATTGAATTGTACTGACAGATTATCATAATTTTTTGCACAGATCTGTCCTCTTTTGAACTCTAAATTACTTTTTTGCTTGGTCCCTCAGGCAGAACGGCGTTGGCTACACCTCTTTTGTGGGTCGGCTAGGCGTGTCCATCGCTCCCCTCATCGCCCTATTGGACGTTGTGTGGGAGCTCCTCCCTGCTGTGATATATGCCTTGGTGGCTGTTGGTACCGGACTAGTGGCTTTGCTCCTCCCAGAAACACTCAATGTTCGCCTGCCAGAGTTCATCGAGGACATAGAAAAACCAAGGTAGAGCAGGAATTGTATTTGGTAATACTGTGTCTAAAGCATCTAGGTACTGTATATGATTGATTGATTGATTATTTATTTAATTTCAGTTTCAGACACCATTTAGTTCCCAGCCTATATGGGCCTATAAGATACAATCAAGTGCTTGTGAAGAAAAGGGGAAACAAATACAGTTTATAAAAATAATGCAGTTATATAATGCATTGTAAAACTTGCCACGGGCCTGATTATAAGAAATTATAAAGGCTCATGCATGCTTATAACAAGTTGTAAACATTATACCTATGCCCATGCTTTAACCAATTCTTTATAAAGGCTCACACATGCTTATAACAAGTTATAAAGCATTATAAACTGGGTGGTTCGAGCCCAGAATGCTGATTGGCTGAAAAGCTGTGGTATATCAGACCGTCTACCACGGGTATAACAAAAATGTATTTTTACTGCTCTAATTACGTTTGTAACCAGTTTATAATAGCAATAAGGCACCTCGGGTTTGTGGTATATTGCCAATATACCACGGTTAAGGGCTGTATCCAGGCACTCCGCATTGTGTCGTGCTTAAGAACAGCCTTTTTGGCAATATACCACACCCCGTGGGGCCTTATTGCATAACTCTAAACCAGTTAGCTTGAGTCCTGGATGCTGATTGGCTGAACAGCATTTCAGCTATGTGTATATCAGACAATATACCACGGGCATGACACAGAAATACTTGTTTACTGTTCTATTTACGTTGGTAACCAGTTTATAATAGCAATAAGGTACCTTGTGGGTTTGTGGTATATGGCCAATATACCACGGCTAAGGGCTGTATCCAGGCACTCCACTTCGCGTTGTGCATAAGAACAGCCCTTTGCCATGGTGTTACTGGCCAATATACAACACCCCTTGAATTTTTATGAAGGCTCATGCATACTTATAACAAGTTATAATGCATTATACCTATGCCAAGGCTTAAACCGATTCTTTACAACGGCTCATAACAAGTCATACAGTATTATACGTATACGCTTTAAGTAAAGGTTACCCATTATTTAATCAGTATTCAGAATTGGACAAATGGCCATGTAACATCTAATTGCACCTTTCATGCTTTGCAGAGCGGAACTGGATGGAGAGAGTGGCAATCCACTGAAGCAAGCTGATGAAAACAGGAATGGAAATGGAACAGTTGAGGTTACATGAATCCACGCAGAGATCCTATTAGATTATAAAAGGATTAGTTATGTAGTTATATGTGAATCCATGTCACTCAGAGAGACAGTAGTTTTCAAGCAAATGCATGATAGATGAACAGAGCAGAATATCTACCTAGAAGAAATATAATGGATGGACCAAAAGTGGATGGATGGACTATTACTTACCTGTTTATTACTTGGTGAAAGATAGATGAATTGTAGCCCATTTTTCTTACATGGTCATTATTGAATCTACTGTTTTGTTCTTCATAAATACTGGTGTTTGTGTGTCTTTGCAATAAATCTGCAATAAATCTGTGTTCTATACATAAGTTTCCTGTACTATGTTATCCTAACTGGGTTAGAACTGGGTTCCTTAAACTCCTATCACGAGTTGTAACTTGTATTTTGGATAATTCTGACTGTGTATTGTTTTTAGTTCCATGCAGTTAAATACCTTTATTCTAGTGGCACGATCAATAGAAGAAAACATTGTTAAAATGGTGATGTGTTTCAGCATATCGTCTCATTTCCCGTTGGTCTAAACACTTGGGTGGGAACAAGCCTGAGTCCCAGCCTGTTGGTGCCATCATGCTGTCAAGTACTTGTCACTCATTGCCATGGTATGTTTGGCTTGACAATGAGCAATGGAGTTTGAAAAGCACATACATCATGTTCCGTTCTCGTTTTGAACTGTTCACATATTAGTGAATTCCTGAAACTTTGAAATGGTGAAATATTCTTTAGTTGCTCAAGCAACTACTTGCTGTCAATACATCACCAATTAATGTAGATAAAGGGATTCTTTAACAAGCAGAAGTGGTTAATTTAATTATTTTGCACAGTAAAAGATTGATCTGTTTCGCAAGGTTTAACTAACAATGAGACAGTTGGACCAACAGACAGACAACCTTTAGACTTGGTAAAAGATTATGAAATATTTTCTTGGTTCCAAAGCACGAATGTGAATGAGTGTGATTGCTGTGCTTTCAGTATTACAAGAAGTCTGTCTGAACCAAGTGGAAGATGAAGTTTGAGCACCTACTCTCTGATTGATATCCGAGAGTAGGTGCTCAAACTTCATCTTCCACTTGGTTCAGACAGACTCTTGTAATACTGAAAGCACAGCAATCACACTCATTCACAATGTATTTGGACGGTTCCAGATTATGATCATTATTATCAGCTTCGTTGCTCGATTCACCCTGCCTTGTCACTTTATGCTGGGTAACTTCATAGCTGCTGTGCCCTCTCACCGCTGTGACCTCAGCACTCTGGATGAGGAGGGTGTCTTTGGGAATCTGACCCAGGAGCAGAGACTGACTGTCACTATTCCAGTACAGGAAGATGGGACTCAAGCTCCTGCAAGATGTTCCCAGAACCCCAGTTCAACCTCCTGTCCAACTCCAATGACAGTGACCTAGCTACAGTCCCCTGTCAGAATGGATGGGTATATGACAACAGCACCTTCAAATCCACTCTGGCTACAGAGGTAAGCTTTTCTGTCTTTTTGTCACTAGACTATAGGTAATAATGTAGTCAATGAATGTCTCATTGAATAAAAGGCCATGTTGTACTCATTGAATGTCATTCTTCGACCACTACACATGGTTGCATAGAAATGAAGTATTATTTGTTAGTACAAATCTCTACAAATCTCTTTGAATATTGTTGCAGTGCTAGCTACTCAATTAAATTATTTCCCAAAATGGAAGTAGAGGCTGTTCTCTTTTATACGGTACCTTGAATGTGTTGTCTGTTTATTCTTATTTCTACCTCTTACATCAGTGGGACTTGGTGTGTGACCAAAAAGGGCTAAATAAGGCGACGGCCACCATCTTCTTCTTGGGAGTGATGTTCGGAGCAATGACCTTTGGTAGTCTGAGTGACAGGTAAGTTAACAATCATTTATAAATTCATAGACAGTGGATTTTAGAGTCACCTTAAAACAAATCTCTTGTGTACAGACACACGTAACATAACTGGTATGGTAGTGTCTGTCAACAGAATGTGCGGATGCAATGACTAATGAGGAACTGTCAATGCATCACTGTTAGCATCTTTTGGCCAATAGACCCACCGGTAACTTAGAAAGAGAGGAGGGTGGAGCTACCGCGCTGCTTCCCCTCCTCATTCTAGTACATTTCCTAACATGTCTTTCCCCAGATCTTATTTGAGCATCTGATGCAATTAGATCGTTCTGGATTTCCAAGATGACCTAAAAACATGAAGTAGACTGTCTCTGAATGGATACAAAAAAGTTGTTAAGTTGTTAAAGGCCCAGTGCCCAGAGTCAAAATGCATTTTTCCTGTTCTTTGCCGCTGATTAAACTAACACCGTAAAAGTGTTTTAAAAAAAAGGTTGTTTTCCCGGATATGCTACATGACCAAAAGTATTTGGGCACCTGCTTGTCTAACATTTCATTCGAAAATCATGGGCATTAATATAGAGTTGGTCCACTCCTTGCTACTATAACAGCCTCCACTCTTCTGGGAAGCCTTTCCTAGATGTTGGAACATTGCTGCTGGGACTTGCTTCCTTTCAGCCACAAGAGCATTAGTGAGGTCGGGCGCTGATGTTGGGTGATTAGGTCTGGCTCGCAATCAGCGTTTCAATTAATCCCAAAGCTGTTCAATGGTGTTAAGCTCAACTTTGTCCAGGCCAGTCAAGTTCTTCCACACCAATCTCAACAAACCATTTCTGTATGGACCTTGTTTTGTGCATGGGGTCATTGTCATGCTGAAACAGAAAAGGGCCTTCCCCAAACTGTTGCCACAAAGTTGGAAGCACAGAATCGTCTAGAATGTGGGCCTAGCTCGAATCATGAACAACAGCCCCATACCATTATTCCTCATCCACCAAACTTTACAGTTGGCACTATGCATTGGGGCAGGTAGCCTACCACTTTGTGGCTGAGCCGCTCGTGCTCCTAGACAGTTGAACGGGGCAGCTCTAGCAGGGCAGACATTTGACAAATGATTGGTTGGAAAGGTGTCATCCTATGACGGTGCCACGATGAAAGTCAATGAGCTCCATTCTACTGCCAATGTTTGTCTGTGGCGACAGCATGGCTGTGTGCTTGATTTTAGACACCTGTCAGCAACAGGTATGGCTGAAATAGCCGAATCCACTAATTTGAAGGGGTGTCCACATACTTTTTTATATATAGTGCAGTTTCTGGTTGAAAATACAATATACACAGGACCTTCTAATCAGCAGGTTTTGCATGGGTGGAGTTGTGGCTCGCCTGGTGACATCACCAGGTGGCAAATTTGTTAATTTACCAATAACAAAGAGAATTCCAAACCTATAAAAGTTTTCCCCTCAAAGTTATTGCTTGAGAAATAATTATATTTCTAAAAAGCATTATTTTATATATATATTTTTACTTTAATAGAAAACTGTTTTATGGTACCTAATTGTATTAGGTTTAGTATTTAGTATTTAATATTTTTTTAGGATCCCATTCATAGCCATGGGAGTTCTGAGGGTGCTGCAGCACCTTGAAAAATGGGAATATTTATTTATTATTTGTAAAAAAAAAACACTTGGCCTTTACAACTCTTCCGTCTTTAGCTGCAGGGACCTTTTTTTAAACAAAAGTAGTGCACTGGGCCTTTATTACACCTGTATTCAGGGCTGGTCCTGGCAATTCTGCCACCCTAGGTGAGACAAACATATTGCCCCCTGCAAAACTAGAATACTCAGAGTAAGCACAATTATGTTGAAAAGACGTCTATAATCCGTATTTTCCAGACGTTGAAGTTAGGTTCAATTTAGGTTCTGAATGAAAAGTGAAAAGAACATATGTATTTTCCAGAAATCAAGGCCGGTTGTGACCACACCAAATCCGAACCAAACATAGGCGTCTATAGTTGAGCAAAATCAAGGCTGGTCTAGACTGGACCAAAAACTAACGTCTGTGGGTGTGGAAATCAAGACCATTGTAGACTGCAACAAACAAAAAGATTGCTGGTCCAGACAAGACCAAAAAAATACATCCAAAAGACATTGGCGTCGGTCTGTGCTTACTGGGGTGTATCCTACAGTGTCTGCCTGCAATGTAATTTTATGAATGCTCATCCATGTCTTAGTCCCAATGTTTCTAAAACAAGCTTTTCCATTGGCTTTATTACATTTCCACCACACTAAACAATTTGGCTGTTTAAGCTATGAATATCATCTACCCAACTTTATCAGGAGTTATTCTGAGCCTATTTGCAATGTGTTTACTCATTGGGAAATGCATAAGTATTTTATTTTTCGCCATGTATACAAACTTGAAACCAATGATCATGACAATTTAGCCCAAGGGGTGAAACTTCTGGACAGCAGTTTTGAGTAGCCTGATTATCCATTCCATATTGTCCATTTTACTTTGGCCTCTACTGTTTTTAGTATATGTGGTTTGTTAACATGTCAGCACATTTTATTTATATGATTCGGCGCCTTATAGGTTAGGGTATTTTATCAGAGAAACCTGCATGATGTAAAAAGTGTCTCTCCCATTACTTATACATTTTATCTCCAGCCTGTAGGCTACAGATAAAGCCACATACTCTTTCTACCATATCCTATATCTGCTACATGATTTATTTTTGTTCATTTTGACGGAATGTTGGTGGAGCGTGGCAGCGATACGTCTCTCCAACAGCACCCTGAAGAGGCACGCTGGGAATGGACAAGCAAAATATAATGCGCCCCTGCCTTTCACAAAGTTGGCACTACTTAATTACAGGCATCAGCGCTCACCTAAAAAGTCCACATGCCACTGTTGAGAGAAATTGTAATTGTTTTTGGGCAGAATTATGTGAGGTTTTATGTGTTGTTGGAGGTGTGTCTTTGTCAGTTTAGCTCAGAAAATGCCGGCCTCTTCAATCTGCCGGCATAGACGGCTGAGGTCTGGCCTTTCCCGTATTAGCGGACGGATATAGGAAAGGGGATACTTAGTCAGTTGTACAACTGAATGCCTTCAAGTGAAATGTGTCTTCTCCATTTAGCCCTCTGCAGCTCGGGAGACATGTTTTCTCCCACAAAAGTATTGTATTGAGCCTTTACTACTCCTGCATTATCAGACCGATACAGCCGTATGCAAAACGAATTGCAGCACCCCACCCGCAAACATCTTCTCTCGTCTATGTCCCCATTTTTTAAATATATATTTTTATTTCACCTTTATTTAACCAGGTAGGCTAGTTAAGATCAAGTTCTCATTTGCAACTGGGGCCTGGCCAAGATAAAGCATAGCAATTAAACACATACAACAACACAGAGTTACACATGGAATAAACAAAACATACAGTCAATAATACAGTAGAACCAAAGAAAACAAAAAGTCTATATACAGTGAGTGCAAATGAGGTAAGTTAAGGAAATAAATAGGCCATGGTGGAGAAGTAATTACAATATAGCAATTAAACACTGGAATGGTAGATGTGCAGAAGATGAATGTGCAAGTAGAGATACTGTGGTGCAAAGGAGCAAGATAAATAAATAAATACAGTATGGGGATGAGGTAGATAGCCCATCTGTAAACAGCCCATCTATGTACAGGTGCAGTGATCTGTGAGCTGCTCTGACAGCTGGTGCTTAAAGCTAGTGAGGGAGATATGAGTCTCCAGTTTCAGTGATTTTTGCAGTTCGTTCCAGTCATTGGCAGCAGAGAACTGGAAGGAAAGCGACCAAAGGAGGAATTGGCTTTGGGGTGACCAGTGAGATATACCTGCTGGAGCGCGTGCTACGAGTGGGTGCTGCTATGGTGACCAGTGAGCTGAGATAAGGCGGGGCTTCACCTAGCAGAGACTTGTAGATAACCTGTAGCCAGTGGGCTTGGCGACATTAGCTATTGCTGAACCAGCAGCTACACTTCCTGGGGTCCACATGAAACATAAAACATGACATATTACAGAACATCAATAGACAGGAACAGCTCAAGGACTGAACTACACACATTTAAAATAATAACAATAGGACCTAGAAAGGTCCTACTAAAACAACACTGAGAGAAACAGAGAGACCCATTACTCTATGCCTACATCCTAATACATTCATATATTACATTTTCATTTTCATATCGTACATTTACATTCAGTAACATCTAGCAGTTACACGCATACATACATCAGTACACATATGACTATGAGTTATTAGGGTAAAATAGGGGGGATTGGAAATTATGAAGACAATTACATTGAGGGAAGCTACAATCTATCTGCAATATTAAAGCTGATCTACCTCCTAAAAAAATAAAAGAAAGGGCAGAGGCATTGTGCTGTTTTTATTAATTTATTAAAGTACATTTTGCTGTTTGCTTGAGTAATTTGAAATGGAAGGAGTTCCTTGAATTCATTCTGGATTTGGGGCTGTGTAGAGACCCCTGGTGGCATGTCTGGTGGGGTAAGTTTGTCTGTCAGAGCTATTTCAACACATTCATATTTCTCACATTAACATTTATCTTTCCTCTGCTTTGATCCAAGAGAGACTGACAATTTGACATTGATATAAAAACAGCTACATTTGGTCTTTAATATTTTTTAAATCGATCAAATTAAGGGGACATTTGTATTTGTATTCTCTTTACATAAGCGTATCTTATTATATTTCTACTTGAAAGAGGGGAGTTGCCTCACACTACAGAGACAGGAAATAGGCCCATGCCCTATGGGCCATTCTAGCTCGGAGAAAGTTACTTAATGTAATTAGATATTTTTCTCTTCACTTTATCTTCACCTGTTGTCTTATTTCTCTAGTTTTGGTAGGAAGACCATGCTCCTGGTGTCCTATATCTCTGGCATGCAGTTTGGTGTTGCCAGTGCTTTCTCCACCTCCTTCATAATGCTTGCTGTGCTCAGGTTCTTCACTGGGTTCGGCATCACTGGCATCGTCATCATCTCATCAGTACTCAGTGATTACGCTCACGCTCGCACACACACGCTCGCACACACACACACACACACACACACACACACACACACACACACACACACACACACACACACACACACACACACACACACACACACACACACACACACACACACACACACACACACACACACACACACACACATGCAGCCCACCCACCACTAGATGAATACAGACAACCCACGTGGTGTCTCAGAGACTATCCTTGACTCATCTGGTGTTGCGTTGTGCCATCCTCAGGTGTGGAGTGGGTGGACATTGAGCACAGAAAATTAGTGGGAGTGATTGACAGCCTGTCCTGGACGTTTGGTAACTCCATGATTCCAGCCATAGCCTATTGTGTGAACGACTGGAGACAGCTGACCATAGTGGTCACCTCACCTCTCGTCCTGGCCATACTCACATGGAGGTCAGAGGGAGGGAGGGACTAACAAACAAATGAATGGACAGTTAACAGTTAACAGTTGCTGTGTTATTGTGAATAACATCTTTACCTCCTCCAATAGGTGGATTCCTGAGTCAGCCAGGTGGCTCATAGCCAATGGGAAGTTTGAGAAAGCAAACTTTTATTTGCAACAATGTGCCCAGATTAACCAGAAGCAAGAGTTTGCATCCGAAATTACACCAGAGGTAAGCAATTGCCAGGATAGGATACGTTTAAGCAATATGGTTATTTAAATTCCTTCACTCTTCTTTCTAGCCTGGTTCCAGATCTGTTTGTGCACAAATCTAATCAAATTGTATTTGCCACATGTGCTGAGTACACCAGGTGTAGATTATACAGTGAAATACTTAACGGAAATGACCAAATCAAAAGGAAATATTAACACAAAATAGTAACACAATAAAATAATAGCAAGGCTACAGTATATACAAGGATACCGAGTCAATGTGCTTGGGGTGCGAGGTAGTTGAGGTAACATTTACATGTAGGCAGGGGTAAAAGTGACTAGGCAATCAGGATAGATAATAAACAGAGTAGCAGCAGCATGTGAAGAGTATAAAAAGAGTGTGAAAGTGTACGTGTGTGGAGTCAATATGGATGTGTTTGTGTTTTGTGTGTGTGAGCATATGTAGTATGTGTGTGTGTGTATATGGGTATATGTTAGTGTTGGGAGTGTCAGTGTAGTATGAGTGGGTAGAGTCCAGTGATTGTGCATAGAGCCAGTGCAAGAGTGTCAGTGTAGTATGAGTGGGTAGAGTCCAGTGATTGTGCATAGAGCCAGTGCAAGAGTGTCAGTGTAGTATGAGTGGGTAGAGTCCAGTGATTGTGCATAGAGCCAGTGCAAGAGTGTCAGTGTAGTATGAGTGGGTAGAGTCCAGTGATTGTGCATAGAGCCAGTGCAAGAGTGTCAGTGTAGTATGAGTGGGTAGAGTCCAGTGATTGTGCATAGAGCCAGTGCAAGAGTGTCAGTGTAGTATGAGTGGGTAGAGTCCAGTGATTGTGCATAGAGCCAGTGCAAGAGTGTCAGTGGGCCCTGTGTTGAGGGACAGCGTGGTGGATGTGTTGTTGCCTTACCCTCACCACCAGGGGCAGCCCGTCAGGAAGTTGAGGATCCAGTTGCAGAGGGAGGTGTTTAGTCCCAGGGTCCTTAGCTTAGTAATGAGCTTGGAGGGCACTATGGTGTTGAACGCTGAGCTGTAGTCAACGAACAGAATTTAGACAGGTTACTTTGGTCTTCTTGTGCACAGGGACTGTCTTGATAACTCCTGTGGTCAGAGTTGGCAAGACAGCACAAATAGATCTAGGACCTGTTTACTTTCCCTCTTAAAGCCTGGGTGGATTTTTTTCCATATTGCTTATGTATATCCAATCTTTTCATATCTACAGGTGCGTCGAGGAGATCAAGTCTAGGGGTTGATTTTGAGATTCAGCAACTGATCCGCCTCTGTTCTTCTCGCCACCAGACGCTGTCCAGTATCATTGTGACAGAGAGAAAAGACAGAACCTACTCCTACCTGGACTTGGTCAGAACCCCAAAGATGAGGAGACTGGCTCTACTCACAGGCATAGTGTGGTGAATATCCCTGACTCATGATATCTGATACAAGTTGCTTTAGTAAACGCAGGTTCATCATGTCTGGCCACACACTATAATGTTAGGAATGTATTGATGCTATCAAGTTGGGTAAGATTTCATTTGACCGTTTTGATCTAATATCCACATAAGAGAATATCCTGAAATGTAAATTCAACTTTAAATTAGACTTTTAGCTCACCTCAAACTGTGTCAAAACACATGACATAGCTCTACACTGTTTAACAACACCAACAATGCCAACCTGATTTCTCATCCCCAAGGTATGGTGTGGCTTCAACATATTATGGCATTAGCTTCAACATCACTGGATTTGGGCTCAACATATATCTAACCCAGTTTGTGTATGGTGCCATAGAACTCCCAGTCACACTATCAGTGTACTTAATACCTTCTGGATAAGGTGGGTAGGAGAAACACAGAAGTAGGATCTCTGCTAGGAGCTGGAATCTGTCTCGCTATTAATATTTTCCTACCCAGAGGTGAGTGCTTTTTTTTGTGGGGGTCAGGGAGGCGGTCAATTCAAGTCCAGGAGACATCTTATAATGTATTGATGCTGTCAACTAATACTGCCCTTCCTCTAGTGCAGCACTGACATACTACCTGATTCAACTATAGTTTTCTAAATTGAAGACCTAGCTTAGATGAATCAGGTGTTTTAGAGCTGGGTTAGAACAGACCCTGGCAGTATCACATCTCTACACGAGTTATCACAACTCTAAAGGAGTTATCACAACTCTACACAAGTTATCATCGAGTTCTGCTGGGGTATGTTCCAGTTTTTTTCAGTTATTCATGAACTCATCCTAAATATTTAAATATGGTGGGAAACGTTGCCTTAAAGGAAAGGTCATGTCGTTCCTCTCCTCCACTTCAGACATGTTTGTTTTCAGGACGGTGGTGGCGATGCTGGGGAAGGGTTGCTCGGCAGCATCCTTCACAACTGTCGTGTTATACAGTTCTGAGCTGTTCCCTACTGTGGTCAGGTAAATCACACCTGTGTCTCCGATTTAAAGTGTAACTAAAGACAGACAGGTCAAAATGTGTGTTCTGTATTTTCTCTCTCTGTCTTTCAGGCAGAATGGCATGGGCTACAATTCGTCCATGGGTCGCCTGGCGGTTTCTCTGGCCCCTCTCATTCTGCTGCTTGACAAGGTGTGGAGGGACCTTCCGCAGGTCCTCCTCTGCTCCATAGCCCTGCTGGCTTGCCTGGTGGCCAGGATGCTGCCTGAGACACGTGACCGCTGTCTACCAGAGACCATTCAGGACATTGAGGACGGGCAGACAGGGGTATGATATAGCCTCTGAGATATAGACACTTAGGTTGAGATTCAATCCAAGGTGCGTTAAAGAGCAGCGCACTAGACAGATCACAATGCATCTATTAAAGGCTAAATATGCAGAAATCGCTCAGCCTTTGCCTAGTTGCTACAATTCTAAAATACTAGCCTAAACCTAGCAAACCACAATTTCTCAAGCAAGCATTTTGCCAGGGTACAATCTGTAAATTCTTTGCAAATATGGTTATTGATGATTATGAATATCATAGTGTTTTATCAATGACTGTGTTTATTCTTTTTATGTACAATTCTAGGAACATTTTGGCTGGATCCCAAGTTGTGGAAACAACAGAAATCCCTCTAAAATCAAAGGCCAACGATGAGGGGAAAATTGACACTAAGATATTCTTTCTGTAAATATTTTTTATATGCCCAAATGTGCACCAACAACAATTTTCAAACACCTTTTCAAGTAATCTCATTGTGTTTGTTCCACATCAAAAACAACATTCAAACCTTGCACTGATTTAATAAAACAAGACACAAGAGAAGCATAATTCATTTTATTCCTCCTATACAAATTCTAATTTTCCACTCAATTGCAATACTGCATTATCTTATTTAGTAAAGACACCTTTCTGTTTCATATGAATGAGGAACAAAATATTATCTTTGATAACGTATCATAACTCTTTATGCATTCTTCCTCACCATAAACATTGGCAAATGTATGCAATCAATCTTTAATATTGGATATGAACCTGTTGTTAAATACGTATTTTATAAATCTGTGTGCTTAGCAGGTTGCAAAAGTGATTTAAATATTCGGAAACATTATTACGTTATACAAACAATATGTAAAAATACACACAAAAATACTTCATGTTTATCAGCAAGCATGTGGTCGGGTCCATTGCAATACCTGTCAATTCAGTCAGTGAATCACTTCAGTCACTCAATTCAGTCACTGAAATTACCCTAATCAAACAGAAACCCCATTCATCTTACTTTTTAGTGTGTGGTTAGGACTGGCTGGGTATTTCAGTTTTGCTCCATGTCTTCCTTCTCATAGATGTAACAGCCCACCTTGCCGATGTTCACTCCTTTTGGTCCATACAGGATGCCGTAGCAAGGGACGTGGCAATAAGGTATCCCTTCATGCTGTAACAAGGGGAAAAAATTCCATTTACATTTTTTAAACTTATTTTGTACATAACGTTTCTGCAACGGTATCTTACGGCAAAAAAGTTCTTCTGGATATCAGTTATACTTTTCGTGGCTGTTTATTTACCACCACAGACAGATGCTGGCACTATGACCGCACTCGGTCAGCTGTATAAGGAAATAAGCAAACAGGAAACCACTCACCCAGAGGCGGTGCTCCTAGTGGCCAGAGACGTTAATGCAGGAAAACTTTAAATCAGTTCTACCAAATTCCTATCAACATGAGTGCAACCAGAGATAAAACAATTGTAGATCACCTGTACTCCACACACACTCGTACAAAGCTCTCCCTCGCCCTCCATTTGGTAAATCCAACCACAACTCTATCCTCCTGATTCCTGCTTAAAAGCTCAAATTAAAGCAGGAAGCACCAGTGTTTCGGTCTATAAAAAAGTAGTCAGATGAAGCAGATGCTAAACTACAGGACTGTTTTGTTAGCACAGACTGGAATATGTTCGGGATTCTTCCGATGGCATTGAGGAGTACACCATATCAGTCACTTGCTTTATCAATAAGTGCATTGAGGACGTCGTCCCCACAGTGACTGTACGTACATACCCCAACCAGAAGTCATGGATTACAAGCAACATTCGCACTAAACTAAAGGATAGAGCTGCCGCTTTCAAGGTCCGGGACTCTACTCCGGAAGTTTACAAGAAATCCTGCTATGCCCTGCGACGAACCATCAAACAGGCAAAGCGTCAATACAGGGCTAAGATTGAAACATACTACTGTACCTTGGCTCCGACACTCGTCAGATGTGGCAGGGCTTGCAAACTATTATAGACTACAAAGGGAAGCACAGCCGCAAGCTCCCCAGTGACACAAGCCTACCAGACGAGCTAAATCACTTCTATGTATGATTTAATTAATTAACCAACATCTATGCATCTTCAGATTGTCTTATAAGTCCATGTGGGCTAGGCATCCTGAAAATGCAAGACACTTTAATAATAAAATCAATCAAATCAACCTTACTTGTGAATTTCAACACAGAAACACTGATGTTGATCTTAAAAGCAGCCCTCGCTTCAGGTCATCAGTAACTGTAGTAGACAGTTACAACGATAAAAACGATAAAAACATTCCCTAACCAGAAACCGTGGATTGATGGCAGCATTCGCGTGAAACTGAAAGCGCGAACCACTGCTTTTAATCAGGGCAAGGTGTCTGGCAACATGACTGAATACAAACAGTGCAGCTATTCCCTCCGTAAGGCTATCAAACAAGCTAAGCGTCAGTACAGAGACAAAGTGGAATCTCAATTCAATGGCTCAGACACAAGAGGCATGTGGCAGGGTCTACAGTCAATCACGGACTACAAGATGAAATCCAGCCCAGTCACGGACCAGGATGTCTTGCTCCCAGGCAGACTAAATAACTTTTTGCCCGCTTTGAGGACAATACAGTGCCACTGACACGGCCTGCAACGGAAACATGCAGTCTCTCCTTCACTGCAGCCGAGGTGATTAAGACATTTAAACGTGTTAACCCTCGCAAGGCTGCAGGCCCAGACGGCATCCCCAGCCGCGCCCTCCGAGCATGCGCAGACCAGCTGGCCGGTGTGTTTACGGACATATTCAATCAATCCCTATACCAGTCTGCTGTTCCCACATGCTTCAAGAGGGCCACCATTGTTCCTGTTCCCAAAAAAGCTAAGGTAACTGAGCTAAACGACTACCGCCCCGTAGCACTCACTTCCGTCATCATGAAGTGCTTTGAGAGACTAGTCAAGGACCATATCACCTCCACCCTACCTGACACCCTAGACCCACTCCAATTTGCTTACCACCCAAATAGGTCCACAGACGATGCAATCTCAACCACACTGCACACTGCCCTAACCCACCTGGACAAGAGGAATACCTATGTGAGAATGCTGTTCATCGACTACAGCTCGGCATTCAACACCATAGTACCCTCCAAGCTCGTCATCAAGCTCGAGACCCTGGGTCTCGACCCCGCCCTGTGCAACTGGGTACTGGACTTCCTGACGGGCCGCCCCCAGGTGGTGAGGGTAGGCAACAACATCTCCTCCCCGCTGATCCTCAACACGGGGGCCCCACAAGGGTGCGTTCTGAGCCCTCTCCTGTACTCCCTGTTCACCCACGACTGCGTGGCCACGCACGCCTCCAACTCAATCATCAAGTTTGCGGACGACACAACAGTGGTAGGCTTGATTACCAACAACGACGAGACTGCCTACAGGGAGGAGGTGAGGGCCCTTGGAGTGTGGTGTCAGGAAAATAACCTCACACTCAACGTCAACAAAACTAAGGAGATGATTGTGGACTTCAGGAAACAGCAGAGGGAACACCCCCTATCCACATCGATGGAACAGTAGTGGAGAGGGTAGCTAGTTTTAAGTTCCTCGGCATACACATCACAGACAAACTGAATTGGTCCACTCACACTGACAGCGTCGTGAAGAAGGCGCAGCAGCGCCTATTCAACCTCAGGAGGCTGAAGAAATTCGGCTTGTCACCAAAAGCACTCACAAACTTCTACAGATGCACAATCGAGAGCATCCTGGCGGGCTGTATCACCGCCTGGTACGGCAACTGCTCCGCCCTCAACCGTAAGGCTCTCCAGAGGGTAGTGAGGACTGCACAACGCATCACCGGGGGCAAACTACCTGCCCTCCAGGACACCTACACCACCCGTTGTTACAGGAAGGCCATAAAGATCATCAAGGACATCAACCACCCGAACCACTGCCTGTTCACCCCGCTATCATCCAGAAGGCGAGGTCAGTACAGGTGCATCAAAGCTGGGACCGAGAGACTGAAAAACAGCTTCTATCTCAAGGCCATCAGACTGTTAAATAGCCACCACTAACATTGAGTGGCTGCTGCCAACACACTGTCATTGACACTGACCCAACTCCAGCCATTTTAATAATGGGAATTGATGGGAAATTATGTAAATATATCACTAGCCACTTTAAACAATGCTACCTTATATAATGTTACTTACCCTACATTATTCATCTCATATACATATGTATATACTGTACTCTACAACATCGACTGCATCCTTATGTAACACATGTATCACTAGCCACTTTAACTATGCCACTTTGTTTACTTTGTCTACACACTCATCTCATATGTATATACTGTACTCGATACCATCTACTGTATGCTGCTCTGTACCATCACTCATTCATATATCCTTATGTACATGTTCCTTATCCCCTTACACTGTGTATAAGACAGTAGTTTTGGAATTGTTAGTTAGATTACTTGTTGGTTATCACTGCATTGTCGGAACTAGAAGCACAAGCATTTCGCTACACTCGCATTAACATCTGCTAACCATGTGTATGTGACAAATAAAATTTGATTTGATTTGATACCTCAGCATGTCCACCAGAGGTCAGTGTCTTCTTACACCTCTCACAGCGCAGGCAGGGTCGGTGCCAGTTCCTACCCAGGGACATCACCTTCTCTGCTGCAGAGACAGACAAACACCTCACTATGATTACCTCATTCAACTGGCATGTCAGGATAATTAAGACAAAGTGCACAATGTACTGTGTGGGTCAGTTGGTAAAAACGTGGTGATTGCCACACTGAGGCCTTAGGTTCAATTCCCAAAGTGATCACATACCAAAAATGTATGCACTCACTGTAGTTCACTTTGAAAATATAAGAGTCTGCTAAGTGACCACTTGAACTATCAGTCCAACATAGAAAAATAAATATAAGAAAGCACAAAATGCATAGTTGAGTGGTCAATGTTTATATCATAAATCAATCATGTGACCAAAACATACCAAAATAGACCACTTTTTCACAGCCAGGACAGAGTGAGGTCTCTCCAGCAAACATCCTGGTCTGAGGGTGAGGTACTGGCAAAACAACAATAGCTAGAGGTTATTCACCTGACAGAAACAAATAAATCAGCCTCAATTAAACGTATAAATGAACCCTACATAAACTCACATATTTGATTTTCTGCAAATTACCAGACAGCAAACATAAGGACAAACCAGTGCAAAACACACAAACTCAACATACCAGTGATCAAGTCCAGCTGATTAAATAAATGTAATCTCCTATTTGACATAATTATTCAAAATATACAATTTTTCTATTCAAGTTAACACATAAACTATGTTTTCAGATTAAACAGTGACATGATACATAACAGAACGTTTGGGTTTACAACGTTTTACAAAAGGCTAAATTCAACAGATTATAAATCATTATACATTTAACATCTAGCGATCAGCAACTACCCCACCCATTCCTTCAAAATAATTTTAATCTCGAAAGGAAACGTTATACCCAACAAGTTGTTTGTTAAAAAGATCTGTTTAAAGTTCTAACATGGGTCAATCTTGAATCTTGTAATCAGAGATGGTTGTTTGAAGACGCATGGCTCTATTTTTGGCTGGTTTAAGGCGGCGCTAGAGTCAAACGCACGTTCGTTTTGGAATTGCGTCAAGTAAAAAACTGGCATAGTAGCATTTTCTAGTGCTAAAATCAGGTTCGGCAATTTACATGTCTTATAACAGCTCACTTGCGCCTAGATGAGCGGGTGTATTTTAGTCATGTCCTTGAAAACTTGACCCAAAGTGCTAATTTCCGGCAGCGATGTTAGGGATATTTAAGACAAACCAAAAACTGGTTTTAGAGGTAACGCAGTTGGTAATGGCTTGAATTTGGACTGCGTCATTGAAAATAAGAATTTGTTCTTAACTGACTTGCCTAGTAAAATAAATAAATTACATAACACTTTTTCAGCTTATTCCAATCGTAGGTAAAGAATCCAAACAGTACATCCCTCCACAAGATCTTCATAAATGTGTTCAATTATAAATCTACTGATGTCTTGCCACAGTTTTCTTACATTAATACAATGCTAAAAAGATGCAACACTGTTTCTGGGTGGTCATTACAAAAGGAGCAATTTGAGTTGATGTTTTCCTTAAACTTCTTCATAAAGTGTTTGGCAGGATAATATTTATGAATAATTTTAAAGGAAACTTCCTTAATTTTGTTAACAAGTAGGTATGTGTGTGGCAACATCCAAACTTCTTTCCAACAGATATGATCAACAAATCCATTCCAATAAGGCATGACATAAGGTATAGATACAATATCCTGCTGAAACAAGGTTCGTATCACTCTGTTGTTGAATGGACCAAAAGAGAAACAAATCTTTCCTACTGATGAGTCAACAGGGTCAATAGAAGGTACGCTCTGAGGTCAGGTCTTTCCTACTGATGAGTCAACAGGGTCAATAGAAGGTACGCTCTGAGGGTCAGGTCTTTCCTACTGATGAGTCAACAGGGTCAATAGAAGGTACGCTCTGAGGGTCAGGTCTTTCCTACTGATGAGTCAACAGGGTCAATAGAAGGTACGCTCTGAGGGTCAGGTCTTTCCTACTGATGAGTCAACAGGGTCAATAGAAGGTACGCTCTGAGGGTCAGGTCTTGACACTGAATAAAAGAGAAACACCTGAGGGTATGGCATCTAAAACAATTGCAAAATCTTTAGGTGTTACAGGGACCTTGTAAGGTGATAAGAATTCCTAATAACTGAGTAAAAGACTCTCTGCATTTACCAGTTGGCTCACCGATAGAATAATATTTCAGAACCAATATTCTAAAAACAAAGAAGTATTTTTATACAATATATCCCGATTATTTCATATATAATATCTGTGTGGACAAAAATTGTGTTTATAAATTAAGGACCATGACAAGAAAACCTGCCGATGAAAAGCAGAAAGTTTCACTGGAACTTTGTCAATATTATCATTGCAAAACAACATGAAGTTAAGGCCACCAAAAGTAGAGAAGACATGATGAGGAATAAAATTCCAGATAGAAGTGGGTCTTCTTCGGAATTGTTTTATCCAATTGATCTTAAAAGTATTATTTAAGGTAGTAAAGTCCAGAAAATTCAGTCCACCATCCTCATAAATGTTCATTACAACAGATTTCCTAATGTAATGGGTACGTTTCTCCACAGAAAGTTGAAAAGCATCTGGTCTATCTCCTTGCTTATTTTACTGTCAAGATATAAAGATAGAGTGCCATATGTTAGTCTAGCGATACCTTCAGCCTTGGTTATTAGGATTCTACCTTTTAAAGATAAGTCCCTCTGTAGCCATTGATTTAGCTTCTTCTGGGCTTTTCTAACAAGAGGGTTCAAATTTAGTAAACCTCTAGACTTCTGATCCTTTTTAATGGTTATGCCTAAATATGTAAGTTCTTCTTTTACTGGAATACCATAATATGAAGGTGTCACACAAACTTTGACAGCCATGAGTTCACATTTCTTAATGTTAAGATGTAGACCAGACGCTTTGGAAAAGGATTGTATCACATTGATAGATATGGGAATTTGGTTGGCGTCTTTCAGAAAAAGTGTAGTATCGTCAGCCAGCTGGCTTATAATCATTTCTTTACCAGCTATGGAAATACCTTGTACATGACTATTATTTAAATAATTTGCAAGAAGTTGGGTGATGAATAAAAACAGGTACGAGGAGATAGGACAACCTTGCCAAATTCCTCTCTAACTCAAATCTAGGTGAGGTGCCAAATGTCAATTTGATAGAGCTGTGACCATTTGCATAGAGTCTTAATAGCGTTACAGAAAAATCCCCAAAGCCAAGTCTCTCAAGGGAGTGGAAGAGGAACTGATGCTCTACTGTGTCAAATGCTTTATAAAAATCTACAAATAATATGAAACTATCCTCAGTTATTAGGTCTGAGTAGTCAAGTATGTCTAATACAAGTCTGATATTGTTAGAAATATGTCTGTTCCTCATGAAGCCAGACTGTGTTTCATCAATAATTGGATACCATGAAATTGGGGTCAAAAAATACAAATCTTCTCCCTCCTACAATAAGTCAGGGGTTAATAACACTGCCTAAAAAAGAAGTGCTGCTCATCGATAACTGGCGTCCAAATCTTATAGTCATAAGAAGACAAATTGGACGCCAGTTATCGATGAGCAGCACCACAGGCAGTGTTATTAACCCCTGACTTATTGTAGGAAGAGAAGATTTGTATTTTTACCCCAATTCATGGTATCAATTATTGGTAGTTACTGTCTTGTCTCATCGCTACAACTCCCGTACGGGCTCGGGAGAGACGAAGGTCAAGAGCCATGCATCCCCAGAAACTAAACCCAACAGCGCACTGCTTCTTAACACAGCGTGCATCCAACCCGGAAGCCAGCCGCACCAATGTGTCGGAGGAAACACCGTACACCTAGCGGCCTGGTCAGCGTGCACTGCGCCTGGCCCACCACAGGAGTCGCTAGGGCGTGATGAGACAAGGATATCACTACCGGCCAAGCCCTCCCCAACCCGGACGACGCTCGGTCAGTTGTGTGTCGCCCCATGGACCTCCCGGTCGCTGCCAGCTGCATCAGAGCCTGGGCTCGAACCCAGAGTCTCTGGTGGCACAGCTAGCACTGCGACGCAGTGCCTTAGACCACTGCGCCACCCGGGAGGCCCCATTGCTAAAAAATACTTCAAATACTTGTTCAGAAAATAATTTGTAAAATTCTGATGTAATTCCATCAACACCTGGTGATTTATTGTTCTTTAGATGTTTGATAGACTCTATAATCTCTTCAACTTTGATGGGTTCATCACACTGTTTAGATTCTATATTACTGATAGAGTGAACATTATTCAGTGAGTTAAAAAACATATCTGTGGATTCCTGACACAAAACATGTGCCTGGCCGCAAAAGTGCATAGTGAGTGACGTCAGCAGCAGGCGCTCAGATCGTGCCCAGGCAGCAGCAGGCCAGCAGCAATTTCAGCAAATTGCAAATCATTGTTGGCTGACTGCAGGGATTTTGTTTTTCATTAAGACAATATGTTAAATCTAAACTCCCTTAATAATACTATTACTACCACTATTACTACCCCTGGCCCCAGATCTGTTTGTGTGGTCTTCGTATGGTATTGTTTGCAATGACAATGACCCTAGGAGATAGCAAAACAGCGCAAACAGATCTGAGATCAGGCTACCGTCCCTTACCTTTGGGTTGGTTCCGGGTGACCTGCATGGTGGTCCATGGTGTGGTGGGTGATCCTTCTGAGGGGCTGTCAAAGGCAGGTTGAGGAGTGTCGTAGATGTAGGAGCCTGCCCCTCCAATGTTCACACCTGGAGGAGAGGTTATTAGGCAGCCATAGTATTATGTGGTATTATGAGGCGCTAGAGTTTGAACTTAGCCAAAGTACAAGTGTCTTACAACTAGTGCCATGGAACCATTGGTTACTCTTCTGCTGTACCGAAATTTGGTTGTCAGTGTGTTATATTAAAAAGGAAATGCTTTAAGCCCCAGTAGAGGTCCTACTGCATAACTCCCACGTTAGACGAAAGGCAGAATTGCAGAGGAGGGAGAAGCCAAGGGGAAATGCCTGCTGTTTTTCAGTTGGGTTTGAGGTTCCTTTATCCAAACAACCAGAATCAAACCCCACCCACATCCTACCCAAACCACCAGAGACACACACATTCCAGACAAATTCCTTGTTTCTGTATGTATGTACTGGGTCAACTCATCTGAAATGCACATCATTAGAGGGTAATCTCATTCTTTCTAGATCATCTATAAAGATAGTAAAAATAAATGTCATAGATATGAGCTGAAGTTTGTCAGATGGGTAACCGTCATTACTTTACATTTAGCTTTCCCAGTCTAATGACCCTCACCGATGTATTGGCCCCCAAACTGATAGAACCCAGGTGCCATCTAGGAAATTAGATTTTGCCGCCTATATTCTTGCCATTTTTTCGAATGTGACTTAGACCTTTGGTTCGAAACATTACACTCAATAAACTGCGGGAGCTTTCAACAGTTTGCAGATACGGTGCCTAGTGAAAGTCTACACACCCTTTGCACAGTCTATACATTTTGCTGCCTTAGAAAAAATTCTGAAAAGCGAATCAATTTGATATTTTTCCTAACAATTTACACAACCTACTCCCCATTTTTAAAGTGAAAATATTTGTTTTAAATGAAGATGCCTTGATTGCATATGTCTTCACACCCCGGAGTAAATACTTGGTGGAAGCAGCTTTGGCAGCCATTACATCTGTGAATTATTGAAAATAACTTTATACCAAATTAGGTTAGGGAAACATATACTGTATATCTATTGTTTTTGTCAAAATTGCTCAAGCACAGTACATTTGGTTGGGAATCATTGATGGACAGGAATATTCAAACTTTGTCCCAAGCAAATTTAAGTCAGGACTGAGACTGGACGTCTCAGGAACACGCAACACCTCTTTAAAACCATTCTGGTGGGTCTTTGGTATTAACATATGTGTAATTGTCCTTCTGGAAAGTAAGACTTTATCCCAGGGTTAGGTTTTCAGAAGACTGAAGTGGGTTTTCCTCTAACTTTTTACCTGGATTTTTCTTCTTTCATGTTTATTTTGATCTTGACAAACTCTCCAGCCCATACTGGTGACAAGCACACTCATAAAATGATGCTGCCATCACAATACTTGAAAGTACAGAGGGTTGCTCCTGTATTGTGTTAGATTTGATGCAAACCTGTAATTTTCTATGTTGTCTTGCAGTATTACTTAACAGGCTTATTGCAAACATAATTGATTATTTGCAGACTATGTTTTTAACACGACCTTCCTTCTTTGAATATTGCTGTCATTAATGATTCCCAACAACTTGACTGAGCTCGAGCAATTTTGACAAAAACAATGACCATAAATTGCCCTTAGAATCTTACTTAAAAAATATCACAGCTCTAATTGCTGCCAAAGCTGCTTCCATTGAGTACTAACTTGGGTATGAAAACCTAATGAAGACATGTTCATTTATTTTTATTAGGAAAATGTTCTATAATTTTTCTTTCACTTTGACTATGTGAAGTAGGTTGTGTAGATTGGTAGGAACAAAATCAAATAAAATGATTTTTTTAGATTTAATTTTAAGGCAGTAAAACGTGAAGACTGTGCAAAGGGTGTGTAGACTTTCACTGGTGACTATATCTATCTTTCCTCCAGTTATTAAATCTGTCCCTGGGTTCATACACTACTAAATCACCATTCCAGTCATCCTGAGAACGATTAAAGCATCACATTGGGTAATAATCCAAGTCTTAGTAGTGAAAGGACCCATAGGGCTTTGGGCAAAAGTTGTGCACTATATAAGGAATAGGGTGCCATTTGGGATACAGAACATGTCATAATTACCCAGAATAATACCCAAATGTCTGAATGCACCCCCGCTTAGTCAGACAAAAATGTTATGATGAGCTTATATGACCTTTAAATAAAAATGTAATAAAAAAACACTTTTAAAAGGGAAGCACCTCAGATTATATCAGAGTTCATTCATGCACTCACAAACCCAAATGTGTATGTATTTCTTCCAGGTGTAACTCGTGAATACTCAAAATCCATAATTACTAAGTGTGTAAGCCTATGTGACGTGTACACCAAAATTCTGAATCTACTTTTTTTAATGGCACACACAAATCATAGGATTTTGGTGTGCTTCAAAATGTTGTCACAGATTTAAGCAACTTTGAGACGGGGCCTACTTTTCATGCAACTTTCAAACTTTTCTATTGAAGCAACTTTAGGAAATGAGAATCCACTGGCCAGGCGGTATAACACCAGGGCAGGAGGTCATTATAGATATATAAATATCCATCTGGTCCCCACACAGCACACTGAGGATGTCTTGCACTTTGATTCATGGGAAAGGAAATGCCTTGTATGACCGTATAGCATCCGGTATAGTATAGGGGTGATGAAATGTTATAATGTTTTTAACATTGTTTTCTTAATCAATCAAGTACTTTTATGGCTGTTTGTGTGAGTGAGGAAATTAGTACATTTGTGCTACTGAATGTGTTGTGTGCGTGTGTGTGGAGTGTGTAAAGTACAGATGTAGGATCTAAATTTGAACACGTTTTCTACAGCAGGAAAACAAAAATGTGAATTATATATTAGGTGGATTATAATTCATGGACATTTTCGTATGGGTTGATACATTTTCCGTAAGTGAAAAAAAGCCAATTAAGTTTATCTTATCCTATTATTGGTCTTATTGAATTCAAGCTATAGTGATTCTTCCGCACACCTGCGATTATGGTTTTTTAACAGTAACCTCTTACCTTTGGGTCCGAAGAGAGTTCCGTAGCATGGTTTGTGACAGTAGGGCAACCCATCATGCTGGAAGACAGACCATGTCTAATATTAACAAATAATCTATTATCATAATAAATAGCTGAATATTGGTAATTAAGAAAAACTAAAAACACAAGTCCCCTCCACACAATCTGCAGGTTTAGTGCAACTTCCGTTAAAACTATTTACTGAAACAGTTCTACTTATTACTGAAATAAACTGTTTACTGAAACTGAAACTACTGAAATATTTCACAATTCACTGAAATGGAACATTACAGTCAGTCAGTGTCAGTATAAAGCATTAAGGTTTAAACCAATCAGACAGAGGTTATATTTCAGGTTGACTGCTGACTGGTCACTGGTTTCATCACAAATGGCACCATACTCATTTTATAGTGCACTACTTTTGACCAGTGCCCATAGGGTCATTCTACAAAAGTGGTGCAACATAGTAACTAGACATACACTGAGTGCACAAAACATTAGGAACACCTTCCTAATATTGAGTTACAACCCCTTTTGCCTTCAGAACAGACTCAATTCGTTAGGGCATGGACTCTACAAGGTGTCGAAAGCGTTCCACAAAGATGCTGGCCTATGTTGACTTCAATGCTTCCCACAGTTGGCTGGATGTCCTTTGGGTGGTAGACCATTCTTGATACACAAGGGAAACTCTTGAGCATGAAAAACCCAGCAGTGTTGCCGTTCTTGACAGAAAATGGTGCTCCTGGCACCTATTGTACTACCATACCCCATTCAAAGGCACGTTGTCATGCCCATTTACCCTCTAAATGGCACACATACACAATCCATGTCTCATGGAGTAAAAATCATTATTTAACCCGTCTCCTCCCCTTCACCTACACTGATTGAAGTGGATGTAACAAGTAACATCAATAAGGGATTACAGCTTTCCCTGGATTCAGCTGATCAGTCTACAGTGCATTCAGAAAGTATTCAGACCCCTTCCCTTTTCCACATGTTGTTACGTTACAGCTTTATTCTAAAACGGATGCAATTATTTTTTTGTATTTTTTGTATGTATAAATATATAATGTAGAAAAAAATATATATATACATAACTATTCAGACCTTTTACTCTGAGGCTCGAAATTAAGCCCAGGTGCATCCTGTTTCCATTGATCTTCCTTGAGATGTTTATACAACTTGATTGGAGTCCACCTGTGGTACATTCAATTGATTGGACATGCTTTGGAAAGGCACACACCTGTCTATATAATGTCCCACAGTTGACAGCACATGTCAGAGAAAAAACCAAGCCATGATGTCGAAGGAATTGCCGTAAAGCTCAGAGACAGGATTGTGTCGAGTCACAGATCTGGGGAAGGGTAACAAAACATTTCTGCAGCATTGAAGGTCCCCCTCCATCATTCTTAAATGGAAGAAGTTTGGAACCACCAAGACTCTTCTTAGAGCTGGATGCCCAACCAAACTGGGCAATCGGGGGAGAAGGGCCTTAGTCAGAGAGGTGACCAAGAACTCCACCAATTTTATTTTTTATTTCACCTTTATTTAACCAGGTAGGCTAGTTGAGAACAAGTTCTCATTTACAACTGTGACCTGGCCAAGATAAAGCATAGCAGTGTGAACAGACAGCAACACAGAGTTACACATGGAGTAAACAGTAAACAAGTCAATAGCACAGTAGAAAAAAATAGAAGAAAAAAAACGAGTCTATATACATTGTGTGCAAAAGGCATGAGGAGGTAGGCGAATAATTACAATTTAGCAGATTAACACTGGAGTGATAAATGATCAGATGGTCATGTGCAGGTAGCAGAAAAGTAAATGAATAAAAACAGTATGGGGATGAGGTAGGTAAATTGGGTGGGATATTTACCGATAGACTATGTACAGCTGCAGCGATCGGTTAGCTGCTCAGATAGCAGATGTTTAAAGTTGGTGAGGGAGATAAAAGTCTCTAACTTCAATCAGGCCTTATGGTAGAGTGGCCAGACGGAAGCCACTCCTCAGTAAAAGGCACATGACAGCCTGCTTGGAGTTTGCCCAAAGGCACCTAAAGGACTCTCAGACCGTGAAAAACAAGATTCTCTGGTCTGATGAAATCAAAATCGAACTCTTTGGCCTGAATGGCAAGTGTGACTTCTGGAGGAAACTTGGCACCATCCCTACGGTGAAACATGGTGAAGGCAGCATCATGCTGTAGGGATAGTTTTCAACTGCATGGACTGGGAGACTAGTCAGGATCGAGGGAAAGATGAACGGAGCAAAGTAAAGAGAGATCCTTGATGAAAACCTGCTCCAGAGGGCTCAGGACCTCAGACTGTGTTAATGTCACATTTCAGATTTGTATTGTCAAAATACATTTGCAAAAATGTTTTTTTAAAAAATCTGTTTTACCTTTGTCATTATGGGTTATTCTGTGTAGATTGATGAGGAAAATAAACAATTTAATCAATATTAGAATATGGTTGTAAATTAACAAAATGTGGACAAAGTCAAAGGGTCTGAATTCACTGTATGTCATGGAAAGAGTTCTTAAAAATGTGTATACTCAGTGTATGTTTGTGTGTGCGTGTGTGTGTCCACGTCTGTGTGTGTGAGTGTGCGCGTGCACGTTTGCGAGAGCCAAGGATGGTATTTGTTTTTTAATCAGGATAATATGCTACCTCAAGCTCCCTTAATAATAATCCTGTTACTACCCTTCCGTTGCTTAAGGCATAGGTAAAAACTTTATAATAATTTTTGGGGGACTGCAATTTGCACCACTTCTGTAGAATCACCCACATAGGAATCAGGGTGCCATTTGGGAGCCATTATCTTTCAAATTTAAATGAATGCCTTATCCTCCTGACCGCTTCAAGTTAATTATGGAGGAGCTCTATCTGTCAGTCTTAAAATGGACCGAGCAGAACAGACAGAGAGAGCAGAGAGATCCTTTCGACCCAAATTCCTATCAAACATCTCCCAAATTCAGACTTTATTTTTAGCAAACTGCTTCCATATGCTCTAGCTAGCTCCTTCACATTCCAGTGCATGAACTGGGAATAAAACAATATTTAGACAACTAACACCCGTCTGAGAGGAGGATAGAAGAGATTTAGGATGCTGTGACCTCAGCAAGCTCTTAAAGCTCTTAAAGCTCTTCATTCTAAATGGTTGCATTTGTAACCGACCTCAGAGAGTTGGGCTGCATCCCAAGGGCCAGGCCCATAGGGCTCTGGTCAAAAGTAGTGCACTATGTAGTGAATAGGGTGCCTTTTAGGAATCATCTTTAGAGACATGCAACGTATATGTGACACACCTCTTTTCGGACCAACACTGGTTTATTGTATGTGGGACAAAGCTCAACCAGTTCCTAAATGAATGAATCCACACACACACTCTGTTGCACAAAGCTCACTCTGATCACACAGGAGTGTTCTGTGTCTCCTCAAGTACAAGAGTATTTTATACATCTACAAACTGCCCTCCTCACTCACACTACAAGAACAACAATGTAGGACAAATCTAAGCTCCGAAGAAGATTCTCCAAAAACACTTAAGTCACTCTTATAAAATACTATTTGGGACCAACGTTCTTCACAGCAAAAATAAAAGTACAACATTAGATCAGAAACATTGCTATTACAGTATAGGCACATACGTACTTGACATTTACAGTGAAAACTGTTTGCGGGTCAATTGCATTGAAATGAACAAGACATGCGGCAGAACTATTTGAGTGACTTGTGAAAGTTTTGAACCTCACATTTTACCCTATCAACCTCACATTTTATCCTATCAACCTCACATTTTACCCTATCAACCTCACATTTTACCCTATCAACTTCACATTTGTAGGGTGACATTTAGAAAGCTAAAAAATATATATTTTGCCAAAACAGCGTAATTACCAAAATAAAACACTTTCAGGATTTTGATGGTGACTGCATGCGTCGCATATACACACTGTTAACTTTAAAGTTCAATCATCACTTCCTTCATACCTATTTCAGACCTTTGAGTCTATATATGGACACTGAGGTCAGGGACATAATGTCTACGACAGCCTGTGACTCGGCTAGTCCAGCAAATCTGAGCTCATGTTTTTTCTGGACAGTAAAGTCTGTCCCAAATGGCACCCTACTACCTATGTATTGCACTTCTTAAGTAGTGCACTGTGTTAGGAATCGGGGACTATTTGGAATGCAACCTCTATCACAGGCATCCGTTACAGACCTGACAGTCTGGTGTAATGTCAAACTTTGGCTGTTCATTGTCACGTTGTCACTGAGGGTGTGGGTGTGATGTCATGATATCATGGAGCAGCTGTTAATCAGTGTGATGAATGAGTTGGCGTTAAATGCAAAGGAAACATTGCATCAGCTATGGGCTGGCATTGTAGGCTACAATCCAGGAACTAAGGACATGCCTTTCTGACAAGGTCATTATAAATCTTGTAATTTAACCACAGGGGGCTGGTGAGGGGAGGACAGCTCATAATAATGGCTGGAATCGAGTGAAAGAAATGGTATCAAGCACTTGGAAACTGTGCATTTAATGTCTACTTAACCTCATGTAAATGTCATTTAACCTGATACTGCAGTGGGATAAATCAGGGTCACGCGGAGTGTTTCTTGGTAGTTTTAAACAAATCTACTTTGAAACAAAAGTATACACCTCACACACGTTATGGGCTTAAAAAAAGAAGACAACTGTACCATGTCAGATATAGAGTTCACATGTATTCTAATTTGAGTTTGCATCCCAATATTACATCACAGAAGACTGAAATAACAAAATTGTTTGACATAGAAACACCATATTTTAGGCAGCTTTTTAAAAGTAATTTGTATTAATGTATGTTTTAACATTCCACCCATGAGGTTATTTTACTGCAGGAAAGGGCTACTGTCTTTTTTTGGCATGTCTGTCATTTCAATGATCCCAACCGACAGAATTATTGAGAGTTCCCTGAGGTGTGATACCCTTTCAGGAATGCAGATGCCATTCTCCCCGCTCTGTCCCTCCCTGATGAAAAAGTATTGAGAGAGAGAGACTTCACCGTTAAAAGGTTTTAGAAAATGTTCTGAACAATGAAGATAAGTCACTGCCGTGTATAAGGCCGCACACACACACACACGCAGAGAGAGAGAGAGAGAGAGAGAGAGAGAGAGAGAGAGAGAGAGAGAGAGAGAGAGAGAGAGAGAGAGAGAGAGAGAGATCCTTCACTTGACAGCCTGTCAAAAACACTCCCGTCCAGAAATAACAGAAGCCTATTCGTTCTCTCATGCCACAGCATTTCAGAGATAAAGAAGTGGATGGACTGTATATGGGCTTGTGAAAGTGAACAAGCAATGTTCATCCATTAGTCTATGTATACTGTTGGGTTGTGTATTTCATAAAGAAGGATAAGTCCTCTGTGTCTCCATTCAAACCTGTGTAAGAACAACTACCTCTCAAAAGTCAAACATGTAAACCCTACCATCCACAAGTAAACCTTAAAATCAACTAGTCATCTTTATCTTCAGATGAAAAGACAAAGACAGCACGGAGGGTTAGACTATTAGACTCTAGAGAATACAGCCATGTCTTGTGAACTCAAAAACAGGACAATGTTTAAAACAACGGTTTCTGAGAAAGACAGACTGTGTGTGTTCCCTGGCCCACTGAATCAATTCCTAACTAACAACACTGAAACAACGCTGGACTTTGTCTCCTACTGGTCTGAGATGACTTGAATAAGTAGCCTCAGTAGCCCCAGTATCACTCAACTCAAAGGCTCCAGTGTTTGGGTCAGGACAATGACTTACCCCCAGGTTAGGTTATCAAACAGGATCAAACAGGCTTCCAAAACAATGATAGCCCTTTGACATTTATTCTACCCTATGAGATTTGTAAAGACTAGTCATGTGACCAACCATAGCTGGCCTGACTATTGGGCCTATAACTATAATTCTATCAAACTAAGTTAACAGGAGTCTGTGATAAGTGAAAAATATTATTTAGACCGCATGTTTGGATTGTGTTATAAAGCACATCCAGACACTGGCTAGAATAGCGTCGATCCCCTTCTGTAGTTCTTACAGATTTTTTGACAGCCACAGACAGAGTCGGGACTTAAACCCCTTTGCCAGCGGGTATTTGTGGTCCGCCATTGGATCGACACTGCCTAGATTACATCCATTGTTGATAGATTGTTTTATGTAATGTATTTTACTAGTTTTAGTACAACAAACCCTCACTGGAGGATCCATGCAACAAGTTGAGTCTTCATTGTTCAGGCCAACCTGTGCTACCTTCATTTTTAGCTTCTTTTCCAACTCTAATATCCGTCTTTCGACCTATTTCTGCCACACCCTGATCATTTTCACCCCCCCCCCGGTCTTGCCCATCTTCCCCATTATCCCCTGTGCATTTATACCTGTGTTCTTTGTTTGTCTGTTCCCAGTTCATTTTGTTTCGTCAAGCCTACCAGCGTTTTCACCTCTGCTCCTGTCTCTCGGTTGTTCCTGTTTCCTAGTTTCCTAGTTTCCCTGCCTGCCGTCCTGTACCTTTGCCCCACCTTTCTGGATTACTGACCTCTGCGTGACATGACCCTGAGCCTGCCTGCCGTCCTGTACCTTAGCCCCACGTATCTGGATTACTGACCTCTGCGTGACATGACCCTGAGCCTGCCTGCCGTCCTGTACCTTAGCCCCACGTATCTGGATTACTGACCTCTGCCTGCCCTTGACCTGTCTTTTGCCTGCCCCTCTGCGATTAATAAACTGTTGTTACTTCGGCGTTGTCTGCATCTGGGTCGTACCTGAAACATGATAATACGAACTGGCCATGTCTGACCCAGCAGATTCAGACCAGCTGCGCAACATCCTCTCCTCCCAAGGAGCCACCATTAGTAGGCACGAGGAATTGCTTCGTGGCCTTATGGAGGGGGTGCAAACCTTGGCCGAACGCCATGACCAAGTGTTGGACATCTCGCTGGAGCAATTCCATGGGTTGGCTGGGAGGCAGCCTACTATAATGGGAACCTCACAGCCCCTCAGTAACTCAGCAGTTAGCAGCGCCGCCTCACCGGTCACTCAGCCTTCCCCGGAGCCGCAATTACGTCCCCCGAAACATTTTAATGGAGAGCCAGGCACCTATCGGGCATTTCTATCTGTGTGCCCATTTCTTCAAGCTTCAGCCCTCCTCCTTCCCCTCAGACTCCTCTAAAATAGCGTACCTAATCACGCTGATGTCCGGGAGGGCGCTCGCCTGGGCTACAGCTGTATGGGAGCAACAGCTGGCCACATGCGTCAGTCTGTGTGAGTTCATGGGAGAATTAAAGAAGGTGTTTGATGCCCCATTCTCCGGGAGAGAGGCTGCCTGGAAGCTACTCCAGCTTCGGCAGGATTTCCACAGTGTGGCAGAGTATGCAGTGGATTTCCGCACGTTGGCAGCTGAGTGCCTGGAACCAGGAAGCGCTGTTGGACATGTTCCTACACTGAGTCTTGGAGGAGGTCAAGGATGAGCTTGCAGCCCGGGAATTACCGATAAATCTCGATTCTCTCATCGCCTTTACCATCAGGATCGATGGGCGGCTACGGGAACGATGGAGGGAGAGAAGATTTGATTTCGCTCGCCCGTCGAAGGATTCCACCTCACCTCCGATGGCACCATTGCTGAGAGAACCTGAGGCTACCCGATGTTCACCAAGAGTCGCCGAAGACGTCTGAGTCACCGTTTCCCGAGCCTATGCAAATAGGCAGAGCTCGGTATGTCTCCAGCGGAATGGCTATACAGGCTCAACACGAAGAGCTGCCTGTATTGCGGGACTCGTAGTCATTTTGTGTCCCCATTTTGTGGTCCTTCTGTAGCTCAGTTGGTAGAGCATGGCGCTTGTAATGCCAGGGTAGTGGGTTCGATCCCCGGGACCACCCATACGTAGAATGTATGCACACATGACTGTAAGTCGCTTTGGATAAAAGCGTCTGCTAAATGGCATATATTATTATATATTATAAAAAACCAGGCTCGCCGGTAGGAGCGAGTACTCTGGTGGGCTTTTCTGCTTCCCTTACTTACACTCCATTTCATGCCATTCTGCTTTGGGGAAACAAGTCGAAATCTCTCCGGGTCCTCATTGACTCTGGACACTACCCTGGCTTTTTGGACGCTACCTTGGCTTCCGAGCTGGATATCCCCACTCAGCCCCTCTCCATTCCCATTGACGTTAGAGCGCTGGACTCTATAGTCCGGGTCACACACAATACTACTCCCATCAACCTACGGGTGTCAGGGAACCACAGCGAGACTATTCCATTTCTGCTCATTAAGTCTCCTCAGATTCTTGTGGTATTGGGATTCTCCTGGATCCAGTGACATAATCCTCTCATTAACTGGTCTACTGGTGCCATCATGGGCTGGAGCCCGTTCTGCCACGCCCATTGCCTGAAGTCAGCGCAACCTGCCCTGGGACGTCTTCCTGTGGGCTCGGACGTTACCCCGGACCTCTCCGCCATTCCCGCGGAGTATCAGGACCTTTGGGAGGTGTTCAACAAGGCCCGAGCCACTTCACTTCCGCCGCACCGACCATATGACTGCAGGATTGACCTTCTCCCTAGCACCACTCTGCCCCGAGGATGACTGTACTCGCTGTTGGGACCGGAGACCAAGGTTATGGAGACCTAGATTGGGGACTCCCTAGCTGCTGGATTTATCCGTCCTTCTTCCTTTCTCGCTGGCGCAGGGTTCTTCTTTGTGGAGAAGGACAAGACCCTGTGCCCGTGCATCGACTACCAGGGACTCAATGACATAAGGGTGAAGAACCGCTACCCGCTACCACTCATCATTTCGGCCTTAGAGCCGCTCCAGTGGGCCACCGTGTTTTCCAAGCTGGACCTACAGAACGCCTATCATCTGGTGCGGATACAGGAGGGGGATGAGTGGAAGACCGCCTTCAACACATCCAGTGGCCACTACAAGTATTTGGTCATTCCATTTGGCCTTACCAACACCCCTGCTGTGTTTCAGGCTCTGGTAAATTATGTTCTTCTCTACATGTTGAACCGGTTCATCTTTGTCTACATTGATGAGATCGTCCTCTTCTCCCGCTTCCCCCAAGAACATGTGCTCCACGTCCGACAGGTTCTTCAATGCCTCCTGGAGAATCAGCTGTTTGTAATGGCAGAGAAGTGCGAGTTCCATCGCTCCACCATTCCCTTTTTGGGGTACATCATCTCTGCTGGGAGTGTCCAGATGGATCCCGGGAAGGTGAGAGCGGTGGTGTATTGGCCCCAGCCTACGTCCAGGGTGCAGCTGCAACGTTTCCTGGGGTTCTCCCACTTCTATCACCGCTTTATCCAGGGTAACACCACCCTAGCTTCCCCACTGTCAGTACTCACCTCTTCCAAGGTTCTGTTCATGTGGTCCCCTGCTGCTGACCAGGCATTCCGGGACCTCAAACACTGCTTCACCACTGCTCCCATCTTAGTTCATCCTCACCCTTCCCGTCAGTTCCTGGTGGAGGCCGATGTTTCTGATGTAGGAGTGGGGGTGGTCCTGTTCCAGTGTTCTGACCTGGATCTTAAGCTACATCCCTGTGCCTTCTTCTCCCACCACCTCAATGCCATGGAGAAGAACTATGCTGTGGGGAATCGGGAGCTTCTCGATGGTGTTGGAGGAATGGAGTCACTGGCTAGAGTGGGCGGAACATCCACTCATTGTTTGGACCGACCACAAAAACCGGGGGTATCACCACACCGCCAAGCACCTCAACTCCAGGCAAGCTAGATGGACCCTGCTGTTCACACTGTTCAACTTCTCCCTCTCATACCGGCCGAGATCCAAGAATGTCAAGCCAGATTCAGTGTCTTGCCGCCCTAACCCCACTGCTATTACCCTGGAGCCCGAGGCCATCCTTCCCACCTCATGCCTGGCGACGGCACTCAGCTGGGGTGTAGGGAAGCAGGTCCGGGAGGCTCAGCATTCCCAGCCGAACCCCGGGGGGTTCTACTTCTCCAGACTTGCCTGCCACCGGGGCCCCCATTGGACCCTGGCTTTTGTGTGACAATGCTTTTGGTGGCCTACCATGGTCCCTGACGTCTCTGCATTTGTCGCTGCTTGCACAGTTTGTGCACAAAATAAGACTCCTCGGCAAGCTCCAGCTGGTCTCCAACCTCTGCCTGTCCCTCACCGTCCCTGGTCTCACATCTCCCTGGACTTTGTCATGGGTCTTCCCCCATCTGATGGAACACAGCCATCCTGACTGTGGTGGATTGGTTTTCCAAAGCCGCCCACTTCATTCCTCTCCACAAATTACCCTCTGCCAAATAGACGGCCCCTCTCATGGAGCAGCACGTCTTCCAGATCCATGGACTACCAGTTGACATGGTTTTTGACCGGGGTCCTCAGTTCTTGTCCCGGCTCCGGAAGGCGTTCTGCACCCTCATTTGGTCATCGGCCAGCTTGTCCTCCGGGTTCCACCCCCAGTCCAACAGCCAGTCGGAGCGAGCCAACTATGACCTAGAGACTACTCTGCACTGCCTTGTCTCTGCCAACCCCACCACCTAGAACCAGCAGATTGTGTGGGTCGAATACACCCGCAACAACCTTCCCTGCTCTGCCACGGGCCTATCACCTTTTGAGTGTTCCCTCGGGTATCAGCCCCCGCTGATAAAAGAAGAGGTCGGCATACCTTCTGCCCAGATGTTTGTTTGCCGCTGTCGTCGTACCTGGAGGAGAGCCCAAGACCACCTCCAGTTATCAACGACAAGCGGGTCGCCACCAGACCCCGGCTCCCTGGTATCATCTCGGGCAGAAGGTATGGCTGTCCACCCGGGATCTGCCCCTCCAGGTGGTATCCCTGGAATTTTCCCCCCGGTTTATCAGCCCGTTTCCCATCTCCAAAATCATTAGCCCCTCTGCTGTTCGTCTTTTGTTGCCCCGTACCTTTCATATATATCCTACCTTTCATGTGTCCAGAGTTAAACAACCCATGTCTCACAGCCCTTTGTCTCCTGTTTCCAGTGCTGGGTCCCCACCAGGGACATTCTGGACCTAGGCCTCATCGCGGATTTCCAATGCCAACACCCCGGTTAATCAGGTATGCGCCCAGGTAGGACACCAGTTGGCACCCCTAGAGAGGGTGGCGGCGGGGTACTGTCACACCCTGATCTGGGGGGGGTGGGTACTGTCACACCCTGATCTGTTTCACCTGTCTTTGTGATTGTCTCCACCCCCTCCAGGTGTCGCCCATCTTCCCCATTGTCCCCAGTGTATTTATTCCTTTGTTCTCTGTTTGACTGTTGCCAGTTTGTTTTGTTTCGTCAAGCCTACCAGCGGTTTTCCCATCTGCTCCTGTCTTGATTGTTCCGGTTTCCTAGTTTCCCTGGTGTTGACCATTCTGCCTACCCTGACCCTGAGCCTGCCTGCCATCCTGTACCTTTGCCCCACCTATCTGGATTACTGACCTCTGCGTACCCATGGCCCATCTTTTGCCTGCCCCTGTTCGATTAATAAACTGTTGTTACTTCGATATTGTCTGCATCTGGCTCTAACCTGAAACGTGATAATTTCTGGGATTTGCTTTTTATTAATTTGACTGTGAGACATGAGACATCCTTTAACAAGTGCTGTTAGTATGACCGTATGCCTGCTTTCTTTGATTTACAGGGTATACTGTGCATGACTAGGCAGAAATGTGGAGTCCTGGGGATCATACAAGAGGATTATGCTGCTAATACTATATTAGCAAGAACATAACCCTACACTTTCTATGTACCGATGGAATTCCTTTACGTTTTGAACATCTGGTCACATAGTCACAAAGAGTCTCATATTAGAAGTGCTGATGTAGGATCAGTTTAGCCTTTTTAGATCATAATGAATAAAGATTACATGGACAGGGGGAATCTGATCCTAGATCAGCATTGCTTAGACGCTTTATGAACGCTGGCTCTGACCCTTAGTGACGTCTTAATACTTGCATTCCCAAACCCTTTGTTATTTCTATCCATCATCATCAGTGTCATCTTTGCCTTGAGGAAGAAACGCCCTGGTGAAATGAGACCCAAATCCTCCTGACCGAGTTTCATTAAACATTCACTTGAATTTGCAATGTCCCCTGAGCTAACATTCCATTCCATTGCTAGGCTGGCTAGACTCCCCTGGGCTAGACTGACATACCCAGTATTATTTAATGAAGTTGCTCAGTTGTGCACTGGGGCCTCCCACTCCTCCTTCTTTTCTGGTTAGGGACAGTTTGCGCTGTTCTGCGAAGGGAGTAGTACACAGCGTTGCACATGATCTTCAGTCTCTTGGCAATTTCTCGCATGGAATAGCCTTCATTTCTCAGAAGAATAGACTGACGAGTTTCAGAAGAAAGTGCTTTGTTTCTGGTCATTTTGAGCCTGCAATCGAACCCACAAATGCTGATGCTCCAGATACTTAACTAGTCTAAATAAGGCCAGTTTTATTGTTTCTTTAATTAGCACAACAGTTTTCAGCTCTGCTAACATAATTTAAAAAGGTTTTTCTGGGGGCCTTCCGGGTTGTGCAGTGGTTAAGGGTGCTGTACTGCAACGCCAGCTGTGCCATCAGAGTCCCTGGGTTCGCGCCCAGGCTCTGTCGTAACCGACCGGGAGGTCCATGGGGCGACCCACAATTAGCCTAGCGTCGTCCGGGTTAGGGAGGGCTTGGTCAGTAGGGGTGTCCTTGTCTCATCGCGTACCAGCGACTCCTGTGGCAGGCCAGGCGCAGTGCGTGCTAACCAAGGTTGCCAGGTGCACGGCGTACCCTCCGACACATGGGTGCGGCTGGCTTCTGGGTTGGATACCATTAAGAAGCAGTTGAGTTGTGTATCGGAGGATGCATGACTTTCAACCTTCGTCTCTCCCGAGCCCTTACGGGAGTTGTAGTGATGAGACAAGATAGTAGCTACTACAACAATTGGATACCATGAAATTGGGGAGAAAAAGGGGTAAAAATTCACCAAAAAAAGGGGGGTTTCTAATGATCAATTAGCCTTTTAAAATGATACACTTGGATTAGCTAACACAACGTGCTATTGGAACACAGGAGTTGCTGAAAATGGGAATCTGCACGCCTATGCAGATATTCCAATAGAAATCAGACGTTTGCAGCATTAACAATGTCTACAATGTATTTCTGATCATTTTGATGTTATTTTAATGGACAAAAAATGTGCTTTTCTTTCAAAAACAAGGACATTTCTAAGTGACCTTTTGAACAGTAGTGTATACTGTGTATATGGTGGATTGGAAGTGATGCAGACAATAATATTGATGGAAGATCCAATCTAAGTGCAATATTTAAAAAAATAATAATAATAACAATAAAAAAGTAATCTTTAGCCATTGTATATTTTTTCAATTTATCAGGGGGCGCTGCATCACCCTTAGCACCCCTTCTCCCACGGCAATGTCTGCAACATGGGTGTGCAGTCAGATATACAAGCCCTAGATTCTGAACTTGAACGATACAGCTCAGGGAGCTTGAAAATTCCCTAAGTTATCTGAGCAGGACAATGAAAGGTGAAATGACATTGACATTGCGTTCCAAATGTCACCCTATTCCCTATGTAGTGCACTTCTTTTTTTGTAGTGCCCTATATAATGAATAGGGTGCCATTTGGGACATTACCACAGTGAAAGGATCAGGGTCACGATGCCTGGTGAGGGGTTGGAGTGGACAAAGGATGAGTGTCAGGTTATTGTGAAGCCACGATTTGGTTCACGGACCAGCTATAATCAAAGGGACCCACAAAGACATAGCTGCTAAACAGTTTCATTCTTGAGATGATTGGAATTTCTGGGCCACTGCTATAGTACTAGTGATCTGGCTTCTACTGCAGTAGCACTACAGCAATTTAATTTTGAGTTGATACAGTACATGGGTCTATAAACAATGACCCAGTAGTGCAACTCACTTAACTGACAACACCCCTTATGTGCAGCAACAGGAAATGTGAATTATTATGTGGATTATAATTCATGAACATTTTTGTAGGGGTTGACACATTTTTCGTGAGGGAAAATCAAGTCTGAAATTTCTAAGGGGAAATTACACACCCCAGACGCCTTTGAAAACCTCAAATACACTACAAGTTTTACATTTCCTGCATTGCATGAAAGTTATCCTGCAACAGGGTGATCCAATTAAGATCCTACATCTGTAGTTGTGATACAGTTTATGCTCAAATAGCTCGTAAGATTTAGGGAATTTTCTAGCTCTATGAGCTAAATCGTTTAAGTTCAGAATCTTGAGTTTGTATATATGACTCCACCCTCATCTCACAGTAAGGGTGCTGAGGGTGCTGCAGCAGCCCCTGATAAATAAAAATGAAAAATAGAGTACCATTCAGAAGTTTGTGCACAAAATGTCCAGTTCAAAAGTTGAGCAAAATTTTGAGATAAATACTTTTTTGTGCGTATGGACAATTTCGGGAAATATGGGACCAACACTTTACATGTTGTGTATATATTTTTATTCTGTGTATATATTACTTTATACAGTATATATATATTTTTTTTCTTTACGAAATTATATGAATCCTTATGGGGGTCAGTGGCCTGCCATACTCCCTCTGTCCCCATGCAACCCCTTCCCTCTCTCCCATCCTCTTGGGTAGGATAGCACAACCCTTCGATGTCTCTCTCCCTCCCTTTGTTCTGGGGTAAGATAGCACACTTCTTCCCTCACTCTTTCTCTTTTTCATTATCTTTCTCTCCCTCCTCCTTTCTCTCTCTGTAGACAGGATATTACGGCCACAGGGCCTCCCTTTACCTCAGCATGGTTGCCAGCCGACAGGGTCTTGTTACAGCGTTCGCATTTCAGGCAGAACCGGTGCCAGTTTTTCCCCAGCGAGCTCACCTTCTCAGCTGCAGGACAGAGAGAGAGAGAGTTTGTTTACAAAGACTCAAATGACAACAAAACATAAACAATGGCGCAGGCATAATACAGTCTTAGAATGTGGGTTATCAGTTGGGTTATGAATACCTTAAAATTTGGGTAGGACAGTTGAACTAAGCTCATTAAGCATTTATAGGTTTTATCCTTCAAAAACATTGTTTGCAAATTATTTGTCTATTGCTGTTAGCTGTAATTATATCTCATTTTTGGGACATTATACAGAGGATCTCCTCTATGCTGTTTCACAAGGTAGCAACACAGACGTTGTACTCTCCCCTCCCTGAAATGTTATTGAGCATTCGTCCTATTATGGGTCACCACACTCCAGGATAAGGGTTCAATGTGCAGCCAATAAACATATAGTAAAAGGTGCATTTCAGCTCAGTTTGACTTCAAGTTCAAAACCGTATCTTACAATATTTTCCATATTTTGCCATCAAACAAATGTCTGGAAGAGACATAATTATCAAGTTCCAACAAGTGGTTTAACTGATGTAACCAAAGTAACCTTGCCCATATGCTATGTTAAAGTAAATGAACATGTCAAGTATGAATTAATCCTAGTTAAATGTTTAGGGATAATCAGCCAACATTCCAGAGGTGCTGGGAAAGAAGGTATATGCAACTTTCACCAAACTTCATCTTTCCCATGTGAAAATAGTCCCGGCAGTGAAGATGCTGAAAGACCCATAGCCTGCATTTAAAAAGGTAACATTAATCATAATTATAATTATATATTTATTTTTCTGCATAATAATAAATGATCTTCTAATGATAATAAAGACTTCCCGGTTCTGTGCGAGAAGCGACTTGTCAGTAGGCTAAACGAATACGATGTCACCAGCAGGGACAACTTGGAGTTCATGCAGCGGCAGTCCCCCATCACTCCACAGGTCTCCTCTTAAAAAGGCATTTGCAAGACCTACAGAGTTTGGATTCTACCCTGGCCGTGAACCCACTCTCCGAGGGGTGTCTCGGGAGAGTTAGGATATGCAAGAAATACTTTTCCATTTCACAAATGCGTATTAATACACACGCGTACATGTGTGAAATAGGGCAAATATAAGCATCCACCAAGTTATTATTTTATTGTTATATTGTATTATATTCTATTGCATTGCATTAATTAGTATTATTTTCTGTTCTATTCATATGTGCACACAATTGTCACTACAATAACCATTTTAATTTTCAGCGTCCACCAAATTATTATTTTAATTATTATATTGTATTCTATTGTATTGTATTTTATTATATTATTATTTTTTTTATTTTTTTTATTATATTATGTTATAATTGTCACCACAATAACCATTTACATTTTCAGTGTCCGTTAATTTTCCTTTAGTTAGGCCTATGCTAAATCATTATAATTATTAATCAAAATAAACAATCCAAGTTCTTTGATCATCTTCAATATTTACATTCCTTGGCATTTGCTGTGGCTAGAGGTTTACAAAAATGATTCCTTACCAAAAAACACATCATTTGTGCATCTGGGGCACCTCGACGTCATTCTTCAGCAATTCTTTGTCCAGCTGATCAACCCGAACTTCAAATTGCCTTCAAATTCTATCTGTGGCGCTGGCAGAACGATGCAGTGCCGATCGCATTCAACTGTGACGTCGGCACTCCGCCTCCGAAAGGGAGGTGTGGAGTTGAGTGAAGTTGCTCCTAGATGCTGATCTTGGGTCAGTTTTGAATTTTCCCAAATTATTGTTAATGTTCAGATTGCGGGGGGAGCTGATCCAAGTTCTGTACATAGGGGAAACTTCACCCCCGAGCAATGGGAGCTATAGTCTATCGTGCCATCTCATTGAACACACCCACTCTTTATTTAGGAAAGCTATGGTACCCTGCAATATGAAAGGGATAGTTCACCCAAATTACAAAATTAAACATTGGTTTCCTTACCTTGTAAGCAGTCAATGTATGACAGCAATCCATGCTTTGGTTTAGTTTCCCTGGCAGTGTTACCACATGCAAATATTTGAGCATTTCTGGTTCAAATTCCATTCAAGTCACGGGATCAATATTAGCACATCATGTTCAAACATCTATTTTTGTTTTTATATTGAACTTTTATTAAACTAGGCAAGTCAGTTAAGGACAAATTCTTATTTACAATGACGTCCTACCCAGGCCAAACCTGGATGACTCTGGGCCAATTGTGCGCCGCCCTATGGGACTCCCAATCACGGCCGGATGTGATACAACCTGGATTCAAACCAGGGGCTGCAGTGACGCCTCTTGCACTGAGATGCAGTGCCTTAGACCGCTGCACCACCCGGGAGCCATATAAGTCACTTAATTGAGTTCCACAACCAATTGTAGATACTTTCAGATGATTTGGACATGATGCTTGAAAAATGCTAATATCCATCCCATGACTTGAGTGGGATTTGTGCCACAAATGCTAAAACCTAAGCATGTGGTAACACTGCCGGGGAAACTAAACCAAAGCATGGATTGCTGTCATTCATGCCTTGTCCACAGACTGCTTATAATAGGGTAAGGAAACCAATGTGTCATTTTGTAATTTGGTTGAACTATCTCTTGAACCTTGGCCTGAGGCAGCCCTCACTAGGGTCCGGTTACCCAAAAGCATCTTAAGGCTAAATTCATCATCAGGATTAAGGTGCTTTTGGGAAAGGGCCCAGACTGGTTGTTTCCATAAACAATGCATTTTGGCCTACATGAGAAACATGTTTCCACCAGGGAACGTGTAAAGTCATATCCTTTTTATAACAACAATCAGAAACTAAGAATAAGCTACAGGTGTCAGGTGAGACGAAACATGTTGCTATCCACTTTACCTAGAGTAGAGAAGACATCGTATCAGCATAATCTTCTGTAGCTCAGTTGGTAGAGCATGGCGCTTGTAACGCCAGGGTAGTGGGTTTGATTCCCGGGACCACCCATACGTAGAATTTATGCACACATGACTGTAAGTCGCTTTGGATAAAAGTGTCTGCTAAATGGCATATGTTGTTATTATTATTATTATTATTAATCTCTCACAGAGGAACACAATTCAAGATAGACAACTGTAATGGAAATTTTACTCCAAGCAGTTTTGAGAGAAGGCCCCTACTTCTTATGTGGCTCTCTATCCCCACTCAGTGGACAAAGCTATCACAACACCCAAAGGCAGTGTAGAATTGATAAGATCATAGAATACTTTGTAAAGAAATTATTGGCATCAAATCATGTTTATAAGGGTAGCCTAATGATGATATACAGTGGGGCAAAAAAGTATTTAGTCAGCAACCAATTGTGCATGTTCTCCCACTTAAAAAGATGAGGCCTGTAATTTTCATCATAAGTACACTTCAACTATGACAGACAAAATGAGAAAAGAAAATCCAGAAAATCACATTGTAGGATTTTTAATGAATTTATTTGCAAATTATGGTGGAAAATATGTATTTGGTCAATAACAAATAAGCAAGATTTCTGGCAGCAGCAGCCACTCAATGTTAGGGATGGCTGTTTAACAGTCTGATGGCCTTGAGATAGAAGCTGTTTTTCAGTCTCTCGGTCCCAGCTTTAATGCATCTGTTCTGACCTCGCCTTCTGGATGATAGTGGGGTGAACAGGCAGTGGCTCGGGTGGTTGTTGTCCTTGATGATCTTTTTGGCCTTCCTGTGACATCGGGTGGTGTAGGTGGCCTGGAGAGCAGGTAGTTTGCCCCGGTGATGGGTTGTGCAGACCTCACTACCTTCTGGAGAGCCTTGCGGTTATTTGGCGGAGCAGTTGCCCTACCAGGCGCTGATACAGCCCGACAGGATGCTCTCGATTGTGCATCTGTAAAAGTTTGTGAGTGTTTTTGGTGACAAGCCGAATTTCTTCAGCCTCCTGAGGTTTATTCGTTGTCATTACTAGTTCTCTTACAGACTCTGTGGCTTTCCTCTCTTATGAAACATATTTAGGCATATCGATATAAAAATATGAAAAGTACATCAAACGGGTCTGCATTTTATTTGATAGGCACTGAATTCATCCAATCATGTCCAATCAGCAACCATGGAAAATGTGGGCGGAGATTTCCTGAATCCTGAGCGTTCAACAATATTCCAAGGTAGTGGTGTTCACTCTCGGTCTATAGGCAAATCGGAGGATATAGCCCGAGGTATTTCTTTGTTTCATAATGCATGTGAGTAACAGGGTTGTTGCTTTCAGTTTTAGCCCATGAGTGAGTATTATGCTCAGTAATCAGCCTAATTTGTGCCATAGTCGGGCTCGCTAATATAGGCATTGCTACAGCGTAAACAGTGTAAAACGGTGTGAAGTTCTGAAATCGGTTCATTTCGAATACATCGCCGTGCACTGCACACGCGAACACAGATGTTGGCTTGTTATACCCTGTTCCTGGAATACAGTCATTAGTAGGGTCTCGTCTTTGACACACTAGCCTATTGTTTCCAATAGCGATTGTGGTATGCAGCGAATATAAACGTGGTCCCTCACTCACCTCTGGCACAAATTGAGGTGGATGTTTCGTTTGACTCTTAAAGCTAGAATCCTTAGTTGCTACATCCCATTTTTTGTCTACCCATAGATTCTTGAAGAATATAATTTAGTTATGCTTCATGAGCTTAGTTCAACTGTTGTACGCCATCAGAACCCCAAATATAAGCTTGCTCTACCCCAATGTTTGTAAATGGAAGCAAACGCTGTATAGCTTCAAAATATGGTTAAACATTTTGATATTAGTTAGTATTTGCATCCATAGCTCATTAAAAACAGACGGCGTCGAGCTTTGTTTCAATTAAGGACTAGCTTTAAAGGCACAATCTGTTAGGTGTCTACTAATTTCAAGTAATGAATTAAATATATATATACACATCTCCTGTTTTGAAAATTATGACAGCTTAAATACAACTGACCTATAAAATACTTTTAAATAGCCTGTATTACCTGTATAACTAGAAACCAAAGGTCCTATAATTAGCGTACACCATTGTTTTTCCCCCATAGGAGACTGCAAAAAGTATCCATCAAATGAATATAATAAATAGGCTACCATATACGTTTAACATGTTGGAGAGAAAAGTAAGGAATGTGATGTTGCTCTCATGGAATCAGAATGGTCCTCTACTTGTTGTTAGTGAGGGAGAAATGTGACCTATAAAGTGGCTGAAAGATCTAATGACTCTCACTCACTCTTCCCCATGATTCCTCCAGTCTTGGTACTGATGGCCAAACAGAGCTCAAACCTTGCGGCGTTGCCGAGAGCGGAGGTCTGTGCCTACTGGGTGCTCTCTTTTGGCTCCCATCTCTACTCATTCTATCAACTGCACATATTCTCCAAAGGTAAATGTACCTGTCTTAAGATAAAAAGGTCTATCAATTGGGTCATTGTTTACATTTTTTCCCACACTGAATTAGTTAAGTCTGCTGTATGCAAGATACCTGACTTCCCACCCTTTGTGGCCTTGTATTAGGCTACTTACTGTAAGTGGAGACCTTGGCTGTGATATTCAGTTTTTGCCACTAGGTGGGACTGTGGCACTGTTACCCCTTGCAGAAGGGTGAGCTGTCAGGTAAATCTGTGATGATGACAACTCACTCCCTTTCCGTTCTTACCATTGACTCCCTCTCAGAGATCTGAAAGGTTCCCAAACTCTATCCTGGATACTCCAAGAGGTGCACATTTTGTTTTTTGCCCTAGCATTACACAACTGTTTCAAATAATCAAAGCTTGATGATGAGTTGATTATTTGAATCTGCTGTGTAGTGCTAGGGCAGAAACATAAATGTTCACCTCTTGGGATCCCCGGACCGAGCTTGAGAAATGCTGGTTGAGGGAGTGGCTGCGTTTTCGGCGTTATGTTTTAAATTAAAACCAAAGGACACCAAACATCGTTCCCCACAGAGCTTGTCATACTTCATAGTAGAGTTCTTCAAGCCTCCTGGCAAAACTCCGGAATAGAAACTGAATGATTGAAACTGTACAGACAATGTGAGAAGATGTCACTAAAATATACTCTCTTTTCCTAGAGCATGAAGCAGGATTGGAGAGACAGTTCCAACTGGAGAAAGGCTTTCTAATATGGGGGCATAAAAAGGTGAGTATAATTTATGGCTATTGGGGTCTACAAACATTGTACGGCTTCCAAAGGTGCGTAAATCAGAGGCCTGTCATTTAAAAAAAAATGTATTCCTAGAGTGTGTCATGTCATGACATTTTCAGACTGGGCCCATGATAAAATGAGTTGTCTGTGACAGGACCCTACAGACTTTGAGTGGAGTTTCTGGAGTCACTGGGCTAGAAAGTCTTTGCTGTGGACTTTGTTGGGCCATGCCGTGGTCTCCAGACTAGCCAGCTTCTTCATTCCTGAGGTATAATATACAAGGAAAACATCAGCTGAAGTGGGACCTTAACATTTTTACCCCAATTTTTTTCCAGACAAATTAGAACCAAAATACTATAGCTTTGATGCTTTTTTGCTTTTCAACTTCCCATCAGTTCAGAGTGACTGCTCTGTTGGCCTATGGTCTCCTTGTGGCTTGCTGTGCAGTGGGGATTAAAGGATTGGGCGTGGTCCTTGGCCATCTGGGCTTGTCATTGGCTGTTGCCCAGCTGTGTAACCCTGCCCTGTCCTGGAGCTGTGCCCTGCTGCTACTTTCTACCCTCCACATCCCCCCACTGCAGGAGATACAGGTGAGTCACACCTATTTTTACTCAATCTCTTGCATGCTATCCCTTTCTCTCATCCACCCACTGCAAGAGATACACAACTCCCTCCCTCCACACCTGCCTACTGCAGCAGAGTCACGCAGACCGAAGCAGTTGTTCCCTAGTTTGATTTTACAGATATGAAGACAAAGACCCCCAAAGTAATATCCAGGCCCTCTGGCATCAATATTACTTGATGTCTATTGTCACAGGACAGAGAATTTTAAAACCATTAGAAGCCTAAGTATTTTAACCAGGTGTGTGAGTCTGACCATAGCCTGTTGCCGTCCCCATTCCCTTGTTGGTATCTGTAAATAGGGAATCACGCTATTGTATATTATGTAATCTTGTTGAATAATGTTCAAATTACATATTGACTCTTGGAGGTGCCAAATGTCCATATCTTTGACATATTTGTGTGAGAGTCGTTGTCTGTGTTTCTGTGTGTGGTTGGCACATTCAAATATTGCTTTTTGTTATTGGGGTGCTCAGCCCCTCACACCACTCCCAGCCCCCTGTTATTGGATACCTGACTGACTGCATTTTTTCATTGATATTTAAACTGGGTCGTTCCACCAATTAAGTGCCTTTTGAATAGTGTCTTGGTGGATTTAAAAAAAATTCACCTCATTTTAACATTCTTATATAAAGAGCACATATTCACCTGAACTATTTACATTGACACACTGCTGCTACTTGCTGTTTATTATAAATGCATAGTCACCTTACCCCTACCTACATGTACAAATGACCTCGACTAACCTGTACCTCCGCACATTGACTCGGTACTGGTACCCCCTGTATATAGCCTTGTTATTGTTATTTTATTGATACTTTTTTCTTTTTCTTCACAGTAGTTTATTTCGTAAATATTTTCTTAACCAACAACGCAGCTCAAGAAATAGTTAAGAGCTTGTAACTAAGCATTTCAAAGTAAGGTACACCTGCTGGTTTCGGTGCATGTGACAAATACAATTTGATTGAATTGAATAAAAATACAAAAAATCTTCCCATCTCAAGATGTTAGATAAATAAATAAATACTATAAGTGCCAAATAAAGTAACGGGGAAGACGAATTCATCTTAGATCAAACATAAATCCCCTTTTTACTGGAGAAATGGAACGCTTGTGTGCAACAGGGAGGGGCAAGTGTGTATATGTGTATACGTGTGTGTGTGTATATGTATGTATGTATGTATGTGTGTGTGTGTGTGTGTGTGTAAATACATTTAACCTCAGTTTTTCACAATTTATGACATTTTAAACCTAGTAAAAATTCCCTGTCTTAGGCCAGTTAGTATCACCACTTTATTTTAAGAATGTGAAATGCCAGAATAATTGTAGTGATTTATTTCAGCTTTTATTTTTGTCATCACATTCCAAGTGGGTCAGACGTTTACATACACTCAATTACTATTTGGTAGCATTGCCTTTAAATTGTTTAACTTTGGTCAAATGTTTCTTGTGGAAAGCTACCTGAAAAAAAGCAACTTTCTCTCACTGTCAACTGTGTTTATTTTCAGCAAACTTAAAGCATAAGATTCAACAACTGAGACATAAACTGAACAAGTTCCACAGACATGTGACTAACAGAAATTGAATAATGTGTCCCTTAACAAAAGGGGGGTCGAAATCAAAAGTAACAGTCAGTATCTGGTGTGGCCACCAGCTGCATTAAGTACTGCAGTGCATCTCCTCCTCATGGACTGCACCAGATTTACCAGTTCTTTCTGTTTGATGTTACCCCACTCTTCCACCAAGGCACCTGCAAATTCCCGGACATTTCTTGGGGGAATGGCCCTAGCCCTCACCCTCTGATCCAACAGGTCCCAAACCTCAATGGGATTGAGATCCGGGCTCTTCGCTGGCCACGGCAGAACACTGACATTCCTGTCTTGTAGAAAATCACGTTGAGCTCGAGCAGTATGGCTGGTGACATTGTCATGCTGGAAGGTCATGTCAGGATGAGCCTGCAGGAAGGGTACTATATGAGGGAGGAGGATGTCTTCCTTGTAACGCACAGTGTTTAGATTGCCTGCAATGAGAAGCTCAGACCTATGATGCTGTGACACACCGCCCCAGACCATGACAGACCCTCCACCTCCAAATCCATCCCGCTCCAGAGTACAGGCCACGGTGTAACGCTCATTCCTTCGATGATAAACGCGAATCCGACCATCACCCCTGGTGAGACAAAATTACAACTCGTCAGTGAAGAGCACTTTTTGCCAGTCCTGTCTGGTCCAGCGACGGTGAGTTTGTTCCCATAAGTGACGTTGTTGCCAGTGATGTCTGGTGAGGACCTGCCTTACAACAGGCCTACAAGCCCTCAGTCCAGCCTCTCAGCCTATTGCGGACAGTACTGATGGAGGGATTGTGCGTTCCTGGTGTAACTCGGGCAGTTGTTGCCATCCTGTACCTGTCCCGCAGGTGTGATGTTCTGATGTACCGATCCTGTGCAGGTGTTGTTACACGTGGTCTGCCACTGCGAGGACGATCAGCTGTCCGTCCTGTCTCCCTGTAGCACTGTCTTAGGCTTCTCACAGTACGGACATTGCAATTTATTGCCCTCGCCACATCTTCAGTCCTCATGCCTCCTTGCAGCATGCCTAATGCACGTTCACCCAGATTAGCAGGTACCCTGGGCATCTTTCTTTTGGTGTTTTTCAGAGTCAGTTGAAAGGCCTCTTTTGTGTCCTAAGTTTTCATAACTGTGACCTGAATTGCCTACCGTCTGTAAGCTGTTAGTGTCTTAACGACCGTTCCACAGGTGCATGTTCATTAATTGTTTATGGATCATTGAACAAGCATGGGGAACAGTGTTTAACCCCTTTACAATGAAGATCCGTGAAGTTATTTCGATTTTTACGAATTATCTTTGAAAGACAGGGTCCTGAAAAGGGAAGTTTATTTTTTTGCTGAGTTTACATTTGAGTACTTTGTCCACCACTGCCTAAAAGTAGTATAGGAAATAGGGTGCCATTTTGGATGCAGCCTGTGTTTATCGATTAGAGCCCAGAGCAGAGTAGACACCTGTATCAGCACTTTGTCACGGTGTCTGTTATCTGACTATTGGCAGTCCAGACTGACTGATGTTGTCAATTCTGTCCATTATGATCCTCTTCCTCCTCATGCTCCTTATGTCTCCTCCACCTCTTCCTTTTAATCCTCCTCATTGTCCAGTGCTGAGATGACCTCAGTGATTTGGTGTGTTTAAACATCAAAGAAGTCGTCCAGTGACTTAATTATATATATATATATATATAAAAAAAAATCAAAAAACTTTTCCTGTTGAAAAGCGATATACCAAGTATAAATAAAGTAATGTACACACACTTAAGGGTACAAATACATGTTGTAGAAGGACTAAGGTCCCTGCTCTCTCACCCACTGTGCTGTCTCATCTTGCATGTCGACCTGCCACTCACAATTCACACTGAGGGAGAATCGCTTCCTCTCTGTGCCGACAGAGATCCACATCTAAAGCCTCTGCAGTACCTCTGATGGATCTGTCTAGATTGATGTACTCAAGTGTCTGCTAGTCTCTTTTGGAAAATAATAGCTCAGTAATGTCAGCCATGGGTGTGGTTTGTGTAGTCTTGCACTGTTCAAGGTGCGTTGACATGATTTAACACACAATGAACTATTGTTCAGCTGAAAGCAGACCTTTTTCGTGCATTTTTTGGGGGGAAACTTTTGGCCTTAACCCAGCTGTTACAACACCAGAAAAAAGTTTGGACACACTTACTCATTACAGGGTTTATCTTTAATTTACTGTTTTCTACATTGTAGAATAATGAACACATCAAAACTATGAAATAACACACATGGAATCATGTAGTAGCCAAAAACATGTTAAACAAATCAAAATATATTTTATATTTGAGATTTCTTGCCTTGATGACTGCTTTGCACGTTCTTGGTATTCTCTCAACCAGCTTCATGAGGTAGTCAACTGGGGGTTGGATTCACAGAACCTTAAGAAGAAATTATTTCGTAACTGCCATTTTTTCCCCCTTAACTATAGACTTAAGAAGAAAGTTAAGCAGAGTTGCTTTTCCTCAAAGGGTATTGGACATTTTCTTGTGCTATTTCTTACGTTTCTCATTAAGCAAAAATTTAATAAGAAATTTGATTATTGAAAATAAAGTTTTGAAAATGATCTTGATTCCAAGATGGCTAAACCCTTGTATTAAACTCAGGGAAGTGAGAGAAAAAAACTCAAGTAAACAATTGACCATGTTTAATTCACTCAACTTGATTTGAAAGGTTTAGTATTGATGATTTTAAATCCAAGAACATATTTTAGAACCCTAATCTCAGTAAGAAATATGCAAACATGATTGCCATTGCTAGCTAAATTGGTTGCCTTGTAACAAACATCTTAAGAAGTGTTGCGTCTTTACTATCATTAAATGAAGACTTTTAGTTTTTATCAAGGATTCTCTGTAATTAGTATTACGTGATTAAACTGATTAATCATGTAACTGTAATTAACTAGGAAGTTGGGGCACCAAGGAAAATATTCAGATTTAAGTTATAAAATATCTGAAAAGTAATATTAGGAAATTATATCTGATCAATTAGTCTTCAAATTAATTATTTACTTTACCTCACATTAGTCTCATTCCAAACGTCGTAAATTGTTGGTTATCTGCACAAACCCAGGCTTCACTATGAGTCATCCATACATCAATTGTCTTAAATCATTTATTTACTAAGTATTTCACAGAAATGGATAAACAAACAAACAAAGTAAAATGGGTTACAAGAAATTATAGGGGAATGTGCCCTAGTGGGCTAGACTGGCATGGCGGCTTGTTGTACAAAAGGGAAGTGGGGGTCGACTGAAGACAACAGAAAGTTGATCATTATAACAATTGAAATGATATTTCTTTGCACATGAACCCTAACTCATCAGGGAACAATTGTAATCAATATATATATATATACACTGCTCAAAAAAATAAAGGGAACACTTAAACAACACAATGTAACTCCAAGTCAATCACACTTCTGTGAAATCAAACTGTCCACTTAGGAAGCAACACTGATTGACAATAAATTTCACATGCTGTTGTGCAAATGGAATAGACAACAGGTGTAAATTATAGGCAATTAGCAAGACACCCCCAATAAAGGAGTGGTTCTGCAGGTGATAACCACAGACCACTTCTCAGTTCCTATGCTTCCTGGCTGGTGTTTTGGTCACTTTTGAATGCTGGCGGTGCTTTCACTCTAGTCGTAGCATGAGACGGAGTCTACAACCCACACAAGTGGCTCAGGTAGTGCAGCTCATCCAGGATGGCACATCAATGCGAGATGTGGCAAGAAGGTTTGCTGTTTCTGTCAGCGTAGTGTCCAGAGTATGGAGGCACTACCAGGAGACAGGCCAGTACATCAGGAGACGTGGAGGAGGCCGTAGGAGGGCAACAACCCAGCAGCAGGACCGCTACCTCTGCCTTTGTGCAAGGAGGAGCAGGAGGAGCACTGCCAGAGCCATGCAAAATGACCTCCAGTAGGCCACAAATGTGCATGCTTGCTCAAACGGTCAGAAACGGACTCCATGAGGGTGGTATGAGGGCCCGATGTCCACAGGTGGGGGTTGTGCTTACAGCCCAACACCATGCAGGATGTTTGGCATTTGCCAGAGAACACTAAGATTGGCAAATTCGCCACTGCCACCCTGATGAAAGGATGAAAGCAGGTTCACAGATGAAAGCAGGTTCACACTGAGCACATGTGACAGTCTGGAGACGCTGGGCAGAACGTTCTGCTGACTGCAACATCCTCCAGCATGACCGGTTTGGCGGTGGGTCAGTCATGGTGTGGGGTGGCATTTCTTTGGGGGGCCGCACAGCCCTCCATGTGCTCGCCAGAGGTAGCCTGACTGCCATTAGGTACCGAGATGAGATCCTCAGACCCCTTGTGAGACCATATGCTGGTGCGGTTGGCCCTGGGTTCCTCCTAATGCAAGACTATGCTAGACTTCATGTGGCTGGAGTGTGTCAGCAGTTCCTGCAAGAGGAAGGCATTGATGCTATGGACTGGCCCGCCCGTTCCCCAGACCTGAATCCAATTGAGCACATCTGGGACATCCATGTCTCGCTCCATCCACCAACGGCACGTTGCACCACAGACTGTCCAGGAGTTGGCGGATGCTTTAGTCCAGGTCTGGGAGGAGATCCCTCGGGAGACGACCCGCCACCTCATCAGGAGCATGCCCAGGCGTTGTAGGGAGGTCATACAGGCACGTGGAGGCCACACACACTACTGTGCCTCATTTTGACTTGTTTTAAGGACATTACATCAAAGTTGGATCAGCCTGTAGTGTGGTTTTCCACTTTAATTTTGACTCCAAATCCAGACCTCCATGGGTTGATAAATTTGATTTCCATTGATAATTTTTGTGATTTTTGTTGTCAGCACATTCAACTATGTAAAGAAAAAAGTATTTAATAAGAATATTTCATTCATTCAGATATAGGATGTGTTATTTTAGTGTTCCCTTTATTTTTTGAGCAGTGTATTTACGCTCAGTGTGTCGTTTTGATCGCTGTTGAAAAGTTAGTTTCTGTTGGAGAGTTTCCGTCCTCTCTCTGTCTCTGTCTCGTGGTTAGGATGAATTGTTCAGAGTGACATTCATTCATTTCGTTATAGAATGGGTGTTTCGGCGGTTGTCGTTCTTCGCGTTCAATGATACCGAATTCCTAGCTGCAGACTAGTAATTAATATCAAAGACTTGTTCTTATTCTGTCGGTATCGGTAGTCTAAGAGTTTAACCACGTGGTATGGTTAAAGGATTCAGCAATAGTCTGTAACCTTTGTCCTCTCATCATGGAGAAAAACATGGTCTGTTGAGAATTTCTCAAAGTTGGTTTTATTCAGGAGTTGCAGAAAAGGGCCTGTGCCAGGATGCCTATTTAGTTCATCTCAAAAGGGGGTGGGGGGAATCACAATTTTACAAATGGTATCATCCTCACTCATCTTATACAACAATTAGATGTAAACCTCATATCTGAGGCTATTATATAAACAGCGTTATGGTAATGTGGCCGCACCGTCTCTCATGAGATTTACAAACTTGTACCAAACGGACCAGTTCATTGCTGGATTCTTCACCGATCTTTTATACCTTCCGGAACACAAATGTTGTTTGGACCTCAAATTCTGTGAGGTGGAAGAAATTCCTTTGTTCTCTATGAAACCTCACTCTCTCTATACTGTGTCCATGAGGAGATAATCTCTTAGAGGAATTTACGACCTCTCTCACCACAGCAGCCTAGTTGTAGGAGGCAGGGAGAGGGGGATGGGGCTTGCTGTACCCAAAGATGGCAATGTCATGACAGAAGATTAGTAAGAAGATGTTTCAGAAGTTCATAAGAAAATCATTAAATCTTAAGATATTAGTGAGAAATTGCACTTATGAATTTATTTTTTAAAGAAGCTTCTTAAGTTTTTGTGTAAGAAGTGTTTTGTGAATTTGGGTCCAGGAATGCATTTCCTACTTAATGCGTTTCAGCCAATCAGTGGTGCTGTGACAAGGTATGGGTAGTATACGGAAGATGGCCCTATTTGGTAAAGGACCAAGTCCATATTATGGCAAGAACAGCACAAATAAGCAAAAATAAATGACAGTCCTTCATCACTTTAAGACATGAAGGTCACTCAATGTGGAACATTTCAAGAACTTTCAAAGTTTCTTCAAGTGCACTTGCAAAAAGCATCAAGCGTTATGAAGAAACTGGTTCTCATGAGGGCTGCCACAGGAAAGGAAGACCCAGAGTTACCTCTGCTGCAGGGGATAAGTTCATTCGAGGTTCCAGCCTCAGATTGCATCCCAAATAAATGCTGCGGTCCCAAGAAGCTTCACTACAGACCCTGGTTAGATTCCAGGCTGTATCACAACCGGCCATGATTGGGAGTCCCATAGGGCAACGCACAATTAGCACAGCGTCGTCCGGGTTAGGGTTTGGCCGGGGTAGGCCGACATTGTAAATAAGAATTTGTTCTTAAGTGACCTGCCTAGTTAAATGAAAGTGACATTATTAAAAAAATTATAATAATAATAATTTTAAGACATCTCAACATCAACTGTTCAGAGGAGACTGTGTGAATCAGTCCTTCATAGTTGAATTGCTGCAAAGAAACCACTACTAAAGGACACCAATGAGAAGAGACTTTCTTTGGCCAATAAATTACATGTATTTATGAAGCCCTTTCAAAATCAGCAGAGGTCCCAAAGTGCTATATAGAAACCCAGCCTTAAACCCCAAACAGCATGCAATGCTGATTGTAGAAGCACAGATATAACATATATAGAAGAGACAATAATGCTTATGGGGGGAGGTGTTGCTTTATACACACACACACACACACACACACACACACACACACACACACACACACACACACACACACACACACACACTACCATTCAAAAGTTTGGGGTCACTTAGTAATGTTCTTGTTTTTGAAAGACAATAACTTTTGGTTTTGTCCATTTTAAAATTAAAATAACATCAAATTGATCAGAAATACAGTGTAGACTTTGTTAATGTTGTAAATGACTATTGTAGCTGAAAACGGCAGTTTTTTAAATGGAATATCTACATAGGCGTGCAGAGGCCCATTATTAGCAACCATCACTCTTGTGTGCCAATGGCACGTTGTGTTAGCTAATCCAAGTTTATCATTTTAAAAGACTGGCTGATCATTAGAAAACCCTTTTGCAATTATGTTAGCACAGCTGAAAACTGTTGTGCTGATTTTTAAAGAAGCAATAAAACTGTCTTTCCTTAGACTAGTTGAGTATCTGGAGCATCAGCATTTGTGAGTTCCAATTACAGGTTCAAAATGGCCAGAAACAAAGTACTTTCTTCTGAAACTTGTCAGTCTATTCTTGTTCTGAGATATGAAGGCTATTCCATGTGAGAAATTAACCGCAAAACACCCGTCTCAAAGTCAACAGTGAAGAGGCGACCCTGGGATGCTGGCCTTTTAGGCAGAGTTGCAAAGAAAAAGCCATATCTCAGACTGGTCAATAAAAATAAAAGATTAAGATGGGCAAAAGAACACACACTGGACAGAGGAACTCTGCCTAGAAGGCATGCATCCCGGAATCGCCTCTTCACTGTTGACATTGAGACTGGTGTTTTGCGGGTACTATTTAATGATCGATAAATATAATAAACCTGGCATTGACAACTTAAATGGAAGGCTACTGATGATGGTAGCTGACTCTCTCTGTCATTATCTTTAATCTGAGTCGAGAAGGTGTCCCCTCAGGCCTGGAGGAAAGCCAAAGTCATTCCACTACCCAAGAGTGGTAAAGAGGCCTTTACTGGTTCTAACATCAGACCTATCATCTTGCTGCCAGCTCTTAGCAAACTGTTGGGAAAAAGGGTTTGACCAAATACAATGCTACTTCTCTGTAAACAAATGAATAACATATGTTCAGCATGCTTATAGGGAAGGGCACTCAACATGCACTGACACAAACTGATGATTGGTTGAAATACATTTATAATAATAAGATTGTGGGAGCTGTACTGTTAGATTTCAATGCAGCCTTTGCTATTATTGACCATAACCTGTTTTTGAGAACTTATGTTTTATGGCTTTTCAACCTCTGCCATATCGTGGATTCAGTGCTATCTATCTAATATAACTGAGGGTTTTCTTTAATGAAAGCTTCTCCAATGTCAAACGTGTAGTGTACCGCAGGGCAGTTCTGTAAGGCCCTATTTTTTTCTAATTTGACCAATAACCTGCCACTGGCAATTAAACAAAGCCTGACCACTGCAAATCTAC